>NC_092176.1:48230690-48235690 GCF_045791955.1 Oncorhynchus clarkii lewisi | reverse complement strand
AAATAAGGCCTTGAGGCCAGATAGAGGCATGTAACCCGGGTAGGGGTGTTTGGCCTTTAGGCCTGTATGTCCCTTCATCCCATGAGAGAGAGTCCTGACCTTTATGCCTATCTGTGTCCTCTCATGCCCAGAAAAAGGCATGCAAACCGGTTAGGTCATATAAGGCCTTGAGGCCTGTTTGTGTCCTCTGATGCCCAGATAGAGGCATGTAACCCGGGCAGGGCTGTTTGGCCTTTAGGCCTGTATGTCCCTTCATCCCATGAGAGAGAGTCCTGACCTTTATGCCTATCTGTGTCCTCTCATGCCCAGAAAAAGGCATGCAAACCGGTTAGGTCATATAAGGCCTTGAGGCCTGTTTGTGTCCTCTGATGCCCAGATAGAGGCATGTAACCCGGGCAGGGCTGTTTGGCCTTTAGGCCTGTATGTCCCTTCATCCCATGAGAGAGAGTCCTGACCTTTATGCCTATCTGTGTCCTCTCATGCCCAGAAAAAGGCATGCAAACCGGTTAGGTCATATAAGGCCTTGAGGCCTGTTTGTGTCCTCTGATGCCCAGATAGAGGCATGTAACCCGGGCAGGGCTGTTTGGCCTTTAGGCCTGTTTGTGTCCTCTGATGCCCAGATAGAGGCATGTAACCCGGGCAGGGCTGTTTGGCCTTTAGGCCTGTTTGTGTCCTCTGATGCCCAGATAGAGGCATGTAATCCGGCTAGGGATATGTAAGTACCAGGCCAGGGCAGTGGCTTTTGTCCCAGGCCAGGCCAGTGGCTTTGTGGCCTATGGGCCTATGGGCCTTTTCTGGGTTAGCAGGCCCCTGTGGGGGGAAAAAAAAATGATTACCCAGGCCTGGCATGAACACTTGACCCGGTGATTGTGAGTCAAGCGCCCTAACCATTAAGCCATACAGCCTTTCGTGAGTAAAGAGACAGCGAGGTGAGGTCAAATTCTCCTTCCCCGTCCAATTAGTCCCATATTGGGCCACAGCTGGGGCTCATTGAGCCCTTGTTAGGGTTAGTTTGTTTGGTGGAGCAAACAAAGAGACACGGAGGAAGGCCGGAGAGAGAAGCTATGAGCAGCAGACCAAGACGCGACTGTGGACTTTGTTGTAAACAGAATATCGTGCGGCTAGACCGACATTTAAAGGCTGTACATGGACTTAAGTTTGGTACTATGGAGTGGACGAACGCTATGCAATTTAGCCGGTTTTCGAGTGAGAGACAGCAGCCCGAATCGGGGCAGTATATGCAGCCTGACAACGGTGTTGAACCGCGGCCGGAGGACCCTGTGATTTTGGAGTGTTTTGAAAGTGAGTTGTCCGTGGAGCAGCAGCCTGTGGACGAGGGTGATCAGACGGCAGGTGCGTCGGCGGCGGTGCAGCCAGTCAGTCAGGTCGGTAGTGAACTGTGCTCGGATCCGAGGGAGCAAGGCTGTGACGTGGCGACTTCCACGGAGAGCGAGAGTGATGAGGACGGCGGCGGCGTACCGTCCCGAATGGAGGTTTGGAGTAATGTAATTTTGACTCAATATGAACAATATATTACGGGTAGACAACCTTCAGTTAAACGAATTGACAATAGTCGCACCAGTATATCCCGAGTACGGGAATTCCTCCGCATTATGTCAGAGGGCAAGGCCGATGAAGGACTGTGTTTTCTGGATAACTACAGACGTGTGTATGAGTGGTATGGTCAATGTGATGACCGTGGTCTGGCACCATCCACGTTAAAAATGTACCGGGCCGATGTTCGAGGTTTCCTGAATTATCTCATTCAGTTCCGGCCAAATGGTATGCAAGCTAAGGTCGTTGGAATTCGAAAGATGTTACTCTGCTTGGCGAAGATGGACAGGGACTCACGGCAGAGCCAGGCAACTCATAGGGCAAAATTCCGCCAACGCTGCAGGGACGAGGTGCTCAGCGCTGCGGAGTTAAAACGCTTTGTTGAGCTAAGCAATCAAGCCATTCCTTCAGTTCTCAGTAGGCTGGAGGTCCGTGCCACCTGCTCTGACAGGCGTAGGTTTGCAGCTCTCATGTCCAGCCGGTTGGCCATATTTAATGGCACTCGACGATCCCCAGTCACCATGTTTAGTGAGAGTGATTTCAATGAAGTAACCCCGGAAGGTGGGGGTTATCAGATGTGTGTAGCTAGCCACAAAACAAACTATAGCTTTGGGGAGTGCAGAATTGTTCTATGTCAGGAGGAATACACTTGGCTTAAACGATTCCATCAAATCAGGCCTCATCTGAGTGGAATGACCTCAGAAATAGAACTCTTCTTTTTCACATCCTGCGGTCAACCTTACGGTAATCTGTGTGAGTATGTGGGGCAAATCTTTGCAGAGTTTGGTATTGGAAGTAAAGTGACCTTCGGTACAATTCGACGCAGTGTTGCCACATTGAACTTTAACCAAGGCTTGGATACAGACCGAGGAACTGTGGCTGACCATATGTGTCACTCTCTGGAAACGCAGGCACGCCACTACCGGTACCACAATTTGCCCAAAAATGCCAGCCGGGCCCGGGCACTGATTGAGGGACAAATCAATAAATGATTAACTGATTAATTAAAGCATATTTGTTTGAAATTCACCCTTGTATTTGTGTCATTTATGCATTAAAATGATTAAAAATGTGTTTCAAAAAACATTTACCTGGACTCCCAATATGAAGCCCCAGTACTTAAAAAAATTCACTGGAGTGCGCCAAAGCTACAATATATATGGAGGATTCTAAAATCCATTTACCTTTGGCGCCCTCCGGTGAATTTTCCCCAGTAGTGGGGCTCCATAGTGGGATTTAATATTAGAATGACCGGTAAAAGTATTTAAAACAGTTTTATAATTTTTGGGTTACCAGATGCACACGGGTCTTTTTGGGTGACCAGGTGCACACGGGTCTTTTGGGTGACCAGGTGCACATGGGCCGTTTTGGGTGACCAGGTGCACGGAGGATTAATAGCAATCTGCATCCATCGTAATTTCTTAAAGTGTCCATAAAGCACTCAAGGACGGCCCTGACAGAGACAGGGCCGTAGTAGGGTGCTCCCATAGCGGGGAATAATGACAGGAGTGCCTTTAAATTCATTTTGAACCATATTTAATATTTTGGGTGACCAGGTGTACACGGGTCTTTTGGGTGACCAGGTGCACATGGGCCGTTTGGGTGACCAGGTGCACACGGGTCTTTTGGGTGACCAGGTGCACATGGGCCGTTTGGGTGACCAGGTGCACACGGGTCTTTTGGGTGACCAGGTGCACACGGGTCTTTTGGGTGACCAGGTGCACATGGGCCGTTTGGGTGACCAGGTGCACACGGGTCTTTTGGGTGACCAGGTGCACATGGGCCGTTTGGGTGACCAGGTGCACACGGGTCTTTTGGGTTCCCAGGTGCACATGGGCCGTTTGGGTGACCAGGTGCACACGGGTCTTTTGGGTGACCAGGTGCACACGGGTCTTTTGGGTGACCAGGTGCACATGGGCCGTTTGGGTTCCCAGGTGCACATGGGCCGTTTGGGTGACCAGGTGCACACGGGTCTTTGGGTGACCAGGTGCACGCCGGCCTTTGGGTGACCAGGTGCACACGGGTCT
The DNA here is from genome assembly GCF_045791955.1 of Oncorhynchus clarkii lewisi. Classification (NCBI taxonomy): domain Eukaryota; kingdom Metazoa; phylum Chordata; class Actinopteri; order Salmoniformes; family Salmonidae; genus Oncorhynchus; species Oncorhynchus clarkii. Next base: position 48,232,109 of record NC_092176.1, on the reverse strand, counting down.
TTTGGGTGACCAGGTGCACACGGGTCTTTTGGGTGACCAGGTGCACATGGGCCTTTGGGTGACCAGGTGCACATTTGGGTGACCAGGTGCACGCCTTCTTTGGGTGACCAGGTGCACACGGGTCCTTTGGGTGACCAGGTGCACAAGGCCTTTGGGTGACCAGGTGCACACGGGTCTGCTTTAATGGGTGACCAGGTGCACGGTTGTGGAGGTGGGGGGGGGGGGTCCGGGTATCATCCCCGAAATTTACCCGGGTGACCAGGTGCACACTGGTCCTAAATAGAGTGGTGTTACCCGGGTTTTGAACCATATTTTAATTTTTGGTGCACACCTTTGGGTGACTTTGCACGTTTTCATAGGATTAATAGCAATCTGCATCCATCGTGATTTCTTAAAGTGTCCATAAAGCACTCAAGGACTGCCCTGACAGAGACAGGGCCGTAGTAGGATTAATAGCAATCTGCATCCATCGTGATTTCTTAAAGTGTCCATAAAGCACTCAAGGACTGGTGACCAGGTGCACCGGCCCCCATCTGCATCCATCGTGATTTCTTAAAGTGTCCATAAAGCACTCAAGGACTGCCCTGACAGAGACAGGGCCGTAGTAGGGTACGCCGGCCTTTGGGTGACCAGGTGCACGTTTTCAATCACCAGTTGCACAGAGGATTAATAGCAATCTGCATCCATCGTGATTTCTTAAAGTGTCCATAAAGCACTCAAGGACTGCCCTGACAGAGACAGGGCCGTAGTAGGGTACTCCCCTAGCGGGCTATATCAATAGAATGACGGGTAAAAGTATTTAAAACCGTTTTATAATTTTTGGGTGACCAGGTGCACATTTCAAATCACCAGTTGCACAGAGGATTAATAGCAATCTGCATCCATCGTGATTTCTTAAAGTGTCCATAAAGCACTCAAGGACTGCCCTGACAGAGACAGGGCCGTAGTAGGGTACTCCCCTAGCGGGCTATATCAATAGAATGACGGGTAAAAGTATTTAAAACCGTTTTTAAAATTTTGGGTGACCAGGTGCACGTTTTCAATCACCAGGTGCACGGAGGAAAAGGAGCATTTGCATCCATAGTCATATTTTAAACCGTCCATAAAGCACTCAGGGCCGGCCCTGAGAGAGAGAGAGAGAGAGAGAAAAAAAAAAATCATACCTTCCATAAATAATTCGGACCGGCCCCCATTGAAAAGGTCCGTAGTAGGGTGCATCATTATCGGACATGAATCTTGGGAACACCTCTAAGCGCATTGAGAACCATGATTTGGGTGACCAGGTGCACGTTTTCAATCACCAGTTGCACAGAGGATTAATAGCAATCTGCATCCATCGTGATTTCTTAAAGTGTCCATAAAGCACTCAAGGACTGCCCTGACAGAGACAGGGCCGTAGTAGGGTACTCCCCTAGCGGG
>NC_092176.1:48213190-48220690 GCF_045791955.1 Oncorhynchus clarkii lewisi | reverse complement strand
AATTTGGACTTAGGTTCTGGGCGGAAAGCGTCCGGGTGACCAGGTGCACATGGGCCTTTTTTAGGTGACCAGGTGCACGACATCCATTTTGGGTGACCAGGTGCACATGGGCCTTTTTGGGTGACCAGGTGCACGACATCCATTTTGGGTGACCAGGTGCACGCGGTTCGTAACAGCGCGACTATCTGCTTTAATGTCCGAGGAAGGGTGCTTAAGTGTGGGTGCCCTGGTTCACCTGGTGTGCAAGGTTGTGGAGGTGGAGGGGGGGGTCCCCTGCTGGAATCATCCCCGGAAATAGAGTGGTGTTACCCGGGTGTTGAGTAAGGGCCTACAAGCCTGGAGGTCAATAGCTCCAGGGGGTAAGCTCTACTCTCATGTCCGTAAATAGAGTGGTGTTACCCGGGTTTTGAACCATATTTTAATATTTTGGGTGACCAGGTGCACGTTTTCAATCACCAGTTGCACGGAGGAAAATGACAATTTGCATCCATAGTCCTATTTTAAACCGTCCATAAAGCACTCAGGGCCGGCCCTGAGAGAGAGAGAGAGAGAGAGAGAGAGAAAAAAAAAAAAAAAAATCATACCTTCCATAAATAATTCGGACCGGCCCCCATTGAAAAGGTCCGTAGTAGGGTGCATCATTATCGGACATGAATATATGGAACACCGCTAAGCGCATTGAGAACCGTCATTTGGGTGACCAGGTGCACGTTTTCAATCACCAGTTGCACGGAGGATTAATAGCAATCTGCATCCATCGTAATTTCTTAAAGTGTCCATAAAGCACTGAAGGACGGCCCTGACCGAGACAGGGCCGTAGTAGGGTACTCCCATAGCGGGCTATAATAATAGAATGACCTTTAAATTCATTTTGAACCATATTTTAATTTTTGGGTTACACGATGCACATGGGTCTTTTAGGCTACCAGTTGCGCGGTAATTTATTTTTCCTGCCAAAATCGGTAATTTTCAAAAAATGATTAAAAATACTTCCCGAGGGGCTAGAGGTCCCAAATTTCGTCTCATACCCTCTCTCTCAATGGGCAACAAGTAGAGCACGTAAAAAACAAATTGCCCTCACAGGCACCTATGTTTCCAGTAACATGCACTTTTTCCCAAAACTTAAAACACGATTTCCTATTAAAAGGTTTTATACAAAAACTGTTTTAATGAAATGTAAATTCTCGTCTATGTGTGCCCTTTCGTTTAAAAAAAACCCCATCCAGATTGGACATGTACTTTTTGATTTATTCACGTTTTGGTGTACCGGAATATAGCCCAAAATGGCGGCCAAGAAAGGTCAAATAAGGCCTTGAGGCCAGATAGAGGCATGTAACCCGGGTAGGGGTGTTTGGCCTTTAGGCCTGTATGTCCCTTCATCCCATGAGAGAGAGTCCTGACCTTTATGCCTATCTGTGTCCTCTCATGCCCAGAAAAAGGCATGCAAACCGGTTAGGTCATATAAGGCCTTGAGGCCTGTTTGTGTCCTCTGATGCCCAGATAGAGGCATGTAACCCGGGCAGGGCTGTTTGGCCTTTAGGCCTGTATGTCCCTTCATCCCATGAGAGAGAGTCCTGACCTTTATGCCTATCTGTGTCCTCTCATGCCCAGAAAAAGGCATGCAAACCGGTTAGGTCATATAAGGCCTTGAGGCCTGTTTGTGTCCTCTGATGCCCAGATAGAGGCATGTAACCCGGGCAGGGCTGTTTGGCCTTTAGGCCTGTATGTCCCTTCATCCCATGAGAGAGAGTCCTGACCTTTATGCCTATCTGTGTCCTCTCATGCCCAGAAAAAGGCATGCAAACCGGTTAGGTCATATAAGGCCTTGAGGCCTGTTTGTGTCCTCTGATGCCCAGATAGAGGCATGTAACCCGGGCAGGGCTGTTTGGCCTTTAGGCCTGTTTGTGTCCTCTGATGCCCAGATAGAGGCATGTAACCCGGGCAGGGCTGTTTGGCCTTTAGGCCTGTTTGTGTCCTCTGATGCCCAGATAGAGGCATGTAATCCGGCTAGGGATATGTAAGTACCAGGCCAGGGCAGTGGCTTTTGTCCCAGGCCAGGCCAGTGGCTTTGTGGCCTATGGGCCTATGGGCCTTTTCTGGGTTAGCAGGCCCCTGTGGGGGGAAAAAAAAATGATTACCCAGGCCTGGCATGAACACTTGACCCGGTGATTGTGAGTCAAGCGCCCTAACCATTAAGCCATACAGCCTTTCGTGAGTAAAGAGACAGCGAGGTGAGGTCAAATTCTCCTTCCCCGTCCAATTAGTCCCATATTGGGCCACAGCTGGGGCTCATTGAGCCCTTGTTAGGGTTAGTTTGTTTGGTGGAGCAAACAAAGAGACACGGAGGAAGGCCGGAGAGAGAAGCTATGAGCAGCAGACCAAGACGCGACTGTGGACTTTGTTGTAAACAGAATATCGTGCGGCTAGACCGACATTTAAAGGCTGTACATGGACTTAAGTTTGGTACTATGGAGTGGACGAACGCTATGCAATTTAGCCGGTTTTCGAGTGAGAGACAGCAGCCCGAATCGGGGCAGTATATGCAGCCTGACAACGGTGTTGAACCGCGGCCGGAGGACCCTGTGATTTTGGAGTGTTTTGAAAGTGAGTTGTCCGTGGAGCAGCAGCCTGTGGACGAGGGTGATCAGACGGCAGGTGCGTCGGCGGCGGTGCAGCCAGTCAGTCAGGTCGGTAGTGAACTGTGCTCGGATCCGAGGGAGCAAGGCTGTGACGTGGCGACTTCCACGGAGAGCGAGAGTGATGAGGACGGCGGCGGCGTACCGTCCCGAATGGAGGTTTGGAGTAATGTAATTTTGACTCAATATGAACAATATATTACGGGTAGACAACCTTCAGTTAAACGAATTGACAATAGTCGCACCAGTATATCCCGAGTACGGGAATTCCTCCGCATTATGTCAGAGGGCAAGGCCGATGAAGGACTGTGTTTTCTGGATAACTACAGACGTGTGTATGAGTGGTATGGTCAATGTGATGACCGTGGTCTGGCACCATCCACGTTAAAAATGTACCGGGCCGATGTTCGAGGTTTCCTGAATTATCTCATTCAGTTCCGGCCAAATGGTATGCAAGCTAAGGTCGTTGGAATTCGAAAGATGTTACTCTGCTTGGCGAAGATGGACAGGGACTCACGGCAGAGCCAGGCAACTCATAGGGCAAAATTCCGCCAACGCTGCAGGGACGAGGTGCTCAGCGCTGCGGAGTTAAAACGCTTTGTTGAGCTAAGCAATCAAGCCATTCCTTCAGTTCTCAGTAGGCTGGAGGTCCGTGCCACCTGCTCTGACAGGCGTAGGTTTGCAGCTCTCATGTCCAGCCGGTTGGCCATATTTAATGGCACTCGACGATCCCCAGTCACCATGTTTAGTGAGAGTGATTTCAATGAAGTAACCCCGGAAGGTGGGGGTTATCAGATGTGTGTAGCTAGCCACAAAACAAACTATAGCTTTGGGGAGTGCAGAATTGTTCTATGTCAGGAGGAATACACTTGGCTTAAACGATTCCATCAAATCAGGCCTCATCTGAGTGGAATGACCTCAGAAATAGAACTCTTCTTTTTCACATCCTGCGGTCAACCTTACGGTAATCTGTGTGAGTATGTGGGGCAAATCTTTGCAGAGTTTGGTATTGGAAGTAAAGTGACCTTCGGTACAATTCGACGCAGTGTTGCCACATTGAACTTTAACCAAGGCTTGGATACAGACCGAGGAACTGTGGCTGACCATATGTGTCACTCTCTGGAAACGCAGGCACGCCACTACCGGTACCACAATTTGCCCAAAAATGCCAGCCGGGCCCGGGCACTGATTGAGGGACAAATCAATAAATGATTAACTGATTAATTAAAGCATATTTGTTTGAAATTCACCCTTGTATTTGTGTCATTTATGCATTAAAATGATTAAAAATGTGTTTCAAAAAACATTTACCTGGACTCCCAATATGAAGCCCCAGTACTTAAAAAAATTCACTGGAGTGCGCCAAAGCTACAATATATATGGAGGATTCTAAAATCCATTTACCTTTGGCGCCCTCCGGTGAATTTTCCCCAGTAGTGGGGCTCCATAGTGGGATTTAATATTAGAATGACCGGTAAAAGTATTTAAAACAGTTTTATAATTTTTGGGTTACCAGATGCACACGGGTCTTTTTGGGTGACCAGGTGCACACGGGTCTTTTGGGTGACCAGGTGCACATGGGCCGTTTTGGGTGACCAGGTGCACGGAGGATTAATAGCAATCTGCATCCATCGTAATTTCTTAAAGTGTCCATAAAGCACTCAAGGACGGCCCTGACAGAGACAGGGCCGTAGTAGGGTGCTCCCATAGCGGGGAATAATGACAGGAGTGCCTTTAAATTCATTTTGAACCATATTTAATATTTTGGGTGACCAGGTGTACACGGGTCTTTTGGGTGACCAGGTGCACATGGGCCGTTTTGGGTGACCAGGTGCACGGAGGATTAATAGCAATCTGCATCCATCGTAATGACCAAAGTGTCCATAAAGCACTTTGGGACGGCCCTGAGGAGACAGGGCCGTTTGGGTGCTCCCAGGTAATGCACAGGAGTGCCTTTAAATTCATTTTGAACCATATTTAATATTTTGGGTGACCAGGTGCACACGGGTCTTTTGGGTGACCAGGTGCACATGGGCCCAGGTGCACGGGTCTTTTGGGCCGTTTGGGTGACCAGGTGCACACGGGTCTTTTGACCAGGTGCACACGGGTCTTTGGGTGACCAGGTGCACATGGGCCGTTTGGGTGACCAGGTGCACACGGGTCTTTTGGGTGACCAGGTGCACACGGGTCTTTTGGGTGACCAGGTGCACATGGGCCGTTTGGGTTCCCAGGTTGGGCCGTTTGGGTGACCAGGTGCCCGGGTCTTTGGGTGACCAGGTGCACACCAGGTGCACACGGGTCTTTGGGTGACCAGGTTGCCGGCCTGACCAGGTGCACACGGGTCTTTTGGGTGACCAGGTGCACACCAGGGTGTCTTTTGACCAGGTGCACACGGTCCTTTGGGTGACCAGGTGCACAAGTTCCATTTGGGTGACCAGGTGCACGCGGTTCATAACAGGCGGTTATCTGCTTTAATGTCCGAGGAGGGGTGCACCCTGGTTCATGGTATGCAAGGTTGTGGAGGTGGGGGGGGGGGGTCGTTTGGGGGGTGACCCGGGTGGTGAGGGGCACTACCAGCAGGTCAATAGCTCCAGGGGGTAAGCTTTGTCATGTCCGTAAATAGAGTGGTGTTACCCGGGTTTTGAACCATATTTTAATTTTTGGTGGTGCACGGGTCTTTTGGGTGACCAGGTGCACATAGGATTAATAGCAATCTGCATCCATCGTGATTTCTTAAAGTGTCCATAAAGCACTCAAGGACTGCCCTGACGCCGGCTCCCCTTTTGGTGACCATGCATTTTTGGGTGACCAGGTGCACATTTCAAATCACCAGTTGCACAGAGGATTAATAGCAATCTGCATCCATCGTGATTTCTTAAAGTGTCCATAAAGCACTCAAGGACTGCCCTGACAGAGACAGGGCCGTAGTAGGGTACTCCCCTAGCGGGCTATATCAATAGAATGACGGGTAAAAGTATTTAAAACCGTTTTTAAAATTTTGGGTGACCAGGTGCACGTTTTCAATCACCAGGTGCACGGAGGAAAAGGAGCATTTGCATCCATAGTCATATTTTAAACCGTCCATAAAGCACTCAGGGCCGGCCCTGAGAGACCAGAGAGCACAGAGGATTAATAGCAATCTGCATCATACCTTCCATAAATAACTCAAGGACTGCCCCCATTGAAAAGGTCCGTAGTAGGGTGCATCATTATCGGGCTATATCATGAATCTTGGGTAACACCTTTAAAACCGTTTTAGAACCATTTTGGGTGACCAGGTGCACGTTTCAAATCACCAGTTGCACAGAGGATTAATAGCAATCTGCATCCATCGTGATTTCTTAAAGTGTCCATAAAGCACTCAAGGACTGCCCTGACAGAGACAGGGCCGTAGTAGGGTACTCCCCTAGCGGGCTATATCAATAGAATGACGGGTAAAAGTATTTAAAACCGTTTTTAAAATTTTGGGTGACCAGGTGCACGTTTTCAATCACCAGGTGCACGGAGGAAAAGGAGCATTTGCATCCATAGTCATATTTTAAACCGTCCATAAAGCACTCAGGGCCGGCCCTGAGAGAGAGAGAGAGAGAGAGAAAAAAAAAATCATACCTTCCATAAATAATTCGGACCGGCCCCCATTGAAAAGGTCCGTAGTAGGGTGCATCATTATCGGACATGAATCTTGGGAACACCTCTAAGCGCATTGAGAACCATGATTTGGGTGACCAGGTGCACGTTTTCAATCACCAGTTGCACAGAGGATTAATAGCAATCTGCATCCATCGTGATTTCTTAAAGTGTCCATAAAGCACTCAAGGACTGCCCTGACAGAGACAGGGCCGTAGTAGGGTACTCCCCTAGCGGGCTATATCAATAGAATGACGGGTAAAAGTATTTAAAACCGTTTTATTTTGGGTGACCAGGTGCACGTTTTCAATCACCAGGGTGACCAGGTGCACATTTCAAATCACCAGTTGCACGTTTTCAGAGGATTAATAGCAATCTGCATCCATCGTGATTTCTTAAAGTGTCCATAAAGCACTCAAGGACTGCCCTGACAGAGACAGGGCCGTAGTAGGGTACTCCCCTAGCGGGCTATATCAATAGAATGATAATTTTTGGGTGACCAGGTGCACGTTTCAAATCACCAGTTGCACAGAGGATTAATAGCAATCTGCATCCATCGTGATTTCTTAAAGTGTCCATAAAGCACTCAAGGACTGCCCTGACAGAGACAGGGCCGTAGTAGGGTACTCCCCTAGCGGGCTATATCAATAGAATGATGGGTAAAAGTATTTAAAACCGTTTTTAAAATTTTGGGTTACCAGATGCACGTTTTCAATCACCAGGTGCACGGAGGAAAATGAGCATTTGCATCCATAGTCATGTTTTAAACCGTCCATAAAGCACTCAGGGCCGGCCCCGGCAGAGAGAGAAAGAGAGGGGAAAAAAGTAAAAAAAAAAAAAAAAAAAAAAAAAAATCATACCTTCCATAAATAATTCGGACCGGCCCCCATTGAAAAGGTCCGTAGTAGGGTGCATCATTATCGGACATGAATCTCGGGAACACCGCTAACCGCATAGAGAACCGTGTTTTGGGTTACCAGATGCACGTTTTCAATCACCAGTTGCACGGAGAGAAAAAAAGTAATCATACCTTCCATAAATAATTCAGGCCGGCCCCCATTGAAAAAGGTCCGTAGTAGGGTGCATCATTATCGGACATGTATATCTGTAACACCGGCAAGCGCATTGAGAACCGCATTTTTGGGTTACCAGATGCACGTTTTCAATCACCAGGTGCACGGCTGTGAAAAGTGGGACTCTGTCATTTTTTCGACCAATTTCTGTAATTTTCAAAAAA
>NC_092176.1:48195690-48203190 GCF_045791955.1 Oncorhynchus clarkii lewisi | reverse complement strand
TAAACCGTCCATAAAGCACTCAGGGCCGGCCCTGAGAGAGAGAGAGAGAGAGAGAGAGAGAGAAAAAAAATAAAAAAAAATCATACCTTCCATAAATAATTCGGACCGGCCCCCATTGAAAAGGTCCGTAGTAGGGTGCATCATTATCGGACATGAATATATGGAACACCGCTAAGCGCATTGAGAACCGTCATTTGGGTGACCAGGTGCACGTTTTCAATCACCAGTTGCACGGAGGATTAATAGCAATCTGCATCCATCGTAATTTCTTAAAGTGTCCATAAAGCACTGAAGGACGGCCCTGACCGAGACAGGGCCGTAGTAGGGTACTCCCATAGCGGGCTATAATAATAGAATGACCTTTAAATTCATTTTGAACCATATTTTAATTTTTGGGTTACACGATGCACATGGGTCTTTTAGGCTACCAGTTGCGCGAATAATTTATTTTTCCTGCCAAAATCGGTAATTTTCAAAAAATGATTAAAAATACTTCCCGAGGGGCTAGAGGTCCCAAATTTCGTCTCATACCCTCTCTCTCAATGGGCAACAAGTAGAGCACGTAAAAAACAAATTGCCCTCACAGGCACCTATGTTTCCAGTAACATGCACTTTTTCCCAAAACTTAAAACACGATTTCCTATTAAAAGGTTTTATACAAAAACTGTTTTAATGAAATGTAAATTCTCGTCTATGTGTGCCCTTTCGTTTAAAAAAAACCCCATCCAGATTGGACATGTACTTTTTGATTTATTCACGTTTTGGTGTACCGGAATATAGCCCAAAATGGCGGCCAAGAAAGGTCAAATAAGGCCTTGAGGCCAGATAGAGGCATGTAACCCGGGTAGGGGTGTTTGGCCTTTAGGCCTGTATGTCCCTTCATCCCATGAGAGAGAGTCCTGACCTTTATGCCTATCTGTGTCCTCTCATGCCCAGAAAAAGGCATGCAAACCGGTTAGGTCATATAAGGCCTTGAGGCCTGTTTGTGTCCTCTGATGCCCAGATAGAGGCATGTAACCCGGGCAGGGCTGTTTGGCCTTTAGGCCTGTATGTCCCTTCATCCCATGAGAGAGAGTCCTGACCTTTATGCCTATCTGTGTCCTCTCATGCCCAGAAAAAGGCATGCAAACCGGTTAGGTCATATAAGGCCTTGAGGCCTGTTTGTGTCCTCTGATGCCCAGATAGAGGCATGTAACCCGGGCAGGGCTGTTTGGCCTTTAGGCCTGTATGTCCCTTCATCCCATGAGAGAGAGTCCTGACCTTTATGCCTATCTGTGTCCTCTCATGCCCAGAAAAAGGCATGCAAACCGGTTAGGTCATATAAGGCCTTGAGGCCTGTTTGTGTCCTCTGATGCCCAGATAGAGGCATGTAACCCGGGCAGGGCTGTTTGGCCTTTAGGCCTGTTTGTGTCCTCTGATGCCCAGATAGAGGCATGTAACCCGGGCAGGGCTGTTTGGCCTTTAGGCCTGTTTGTGTCCTCTGATGCCCAGATAGAGGCATGTAATCCGGCTAGGGATATGTAAGTACCAGGCCAGGGCAGTGGCTTTTGTCCCAGGCCAGGCCAGTGGCTTTGTGGCCTATGGGCCTATGGGCCTTTTCTGGGTTAGCAGGCCCCTGTGGGGGGAAAAAAAAATGATTACCCAGGCCTGGCATGAACACTTGACCCGGTGATTGTGAGTCAAGCGCCCTAACCATTAAGCCATACAGCCTTTCGTGAGTAAAGAGACAGCGAGGTGAGGTCAAATTCTCCTTCCCCGTCCAATTAGTCCCATATTGGGCCACAGCTGGGGCTCATTGAGCCCTTGTTAGGGTTAGTTTGTTTGGTGGAGCAAACAAAGAGACACGGAGGAAGGCCGGAGAGAGAAGCTATGAGCAGCAGACCAAGACGCGACTGTGGACTTTGTTGTAAACAGAATATCGTGCGGCTAGACCGACATTTAAAGGCTGTACATGGACTTAAGTTTGGTACTATGGAGTGGACGAACGCTATGCAATTTAGCCGGTTTTCGAGTGAGAGACAGCAGCCCGAATCGGGGCAGTATATGCAGCCTGACAACGGTGTTGAACCGCGGCCGGAGGACCCTGTGATTTTGGAGTGTTTTGAAAGTGAGTTGTCCGTGGAGCAGCAGCCTGTGGACGAGGGTGATCAGACGGCAGGTGCGTCGGCGGCGGTGCAGCCAGTCAGTCAGGTCGGTAGTGAACTGTGCTCGGATCCGAGGGAGCAAGGCTGTGACGTGGCGACTTCCACGGAGAGCGAGAGTGATGAGGACGGCGGCGGCGTACCGTCCCGAATGGAGGTTTGGAGTAATGTAATTTTGACTCAATATGAACAATATATTACGGGTAGACAACCTTCAGTTAAACGAATTGACAATAGTCGCACCAGTATATCCCGAGTACGGGAATTCCTCCGCATTATGTCAGAGGGCAAGGCCGATGAAGGACTGTGTTTTCTGGATAACTACAGACGTGTGTATGAGTGGTATGGTCAATGTGATGACCGTGGTCTGGCACCATCCACGTTAAAAATGTACCGGGCCGATGTTCGAGGTTTCCTGAATTATCTCATTCAGTTCCGGCCAAATGGTATGCAAGCTAAGGTCGTTGGAATTCGAAAGATGTTACTCTGCTTGGCGAAGATGGACAGGGACTCACGGCAGAGCCAGGCAACTCATAGGGCAAAATTCCGCCAACGCTGCAGGGACGAGGTGCTCAGCGCTGCGGAGTTAAAACGCTTTGTTGAGCTAAGCAATCAAGCCATTCCTTCAGTTCTCAGTAGGCTGGAGGTCCGTGCCACCTGCTCTGACAGGCGTAGGTTTGCAGCTCTCATGTCCAGCCGGTTGGCCATATTTAATGGCACTCGACGATCCCCAGTCACCATGTTTAGTGAGAGTGATTTCAATGAAGTAACCCCGGAAGGTGGGGGTTATCAGATGTGTGTAGCTAGCCACAAAACAAACTATAGCTTTGGGGAGTGCAGAATTGTTCTATGTCAGGAGGAATACACTTGGCTTAAACGATTCCATCAAATCAGGCCTCATCTGAGTGGAATGACCTCAGAAATAGAACTCTTCTTTTTCACATCCTGCGGTCAACCTTACGGTAATCTGTGTGAGTATGTGGGGCAAATCTTTGCAGAGTTTGGTATTGGAAGTAAAGTGACCTTCGGTACAATTCGACGCAGTGTTGCCACATTGAACTTTAACCAAGGCTTGGATACAGACCGAGGAACTGTGGCTGACCATATGTGTCACTCTCTGGAAACGCAGGCACGCCACTACCGGTACCACAATTTGCCCAAAAATGCCAGCCGGGCCCGGGCACTGATTGAGGGACAAATCAATAAATGATTAACTGATTAATTAAAGCATATTTGTTTGAAATTCACCCTTGTATTTGTGTCATTTATGCATTAAAATGATTAAAAATGTGTTTCAAAAAACATTTACCTGGACTCCCAATATGAAGCCCCAGTACTTAAAAAAATTCACTGGAGTGCGCCAAAGCTACAATATATATGGAGGATTCTAAAATCCATTTACCTTTGGCGCCCTCCGGTGAATTTTCCCCAGTAGTGGGGCTCCATAGTGGGATTTAATATTAGAATGACCGGTAAAAGTATTTAAAACAGTTTTATAATTTTTGGGTTACCAGATGCACACGGGTCTTTTTGGGTGACCAGGTGCACACGGGTCTTTTGGGTGACCAGGTGCACATGGGCCGTTTTGGGTGACCAGGTGCACGGAGGATTAATAGCAATCTGCATCCATCGTAATTTCTTAAAGTGTCCATAAAGCACTCAAGGACGGCCCTGACAGAGACAGGGCCGTAGTAGGGTGCTCCCATAGCGGGGAATAATGACAGGAGTGCCTTTAAATTCATTTTGAACCATATTTAATATTTTGGGTGACCAGGTGTACACGGGTCTTTTGGGTGACCAGGTGCACATGGGCCGTTTGGGTGACCAGGTGCACGGAGGATTAATAGCAATCTGCATCCATCGTAATTTCTTAAAGTGTCCATAAAGACCAGGTGCACAGGGCCGTTTGGGTGACCAGGTGCACACGGGCCTTTAAATTCATTTTGAACCATATTTAATATTTTGGGTGACCAGGTGCACACGGGTCTTTTGGGTGACCAGGTGCACATGGGCCGTTTGGGTGACCAGGTGCACACGGGTCTTTTGGGTGACCAGGTGCACATGGGCCGTTTGGGTGACCAGGTGCACACGGGTCTTTTTGGGTTCCCAGGTGCACATGGGCCGTTTGGGTGACCAGGTGCACACGGGTCTTTTGGGTGACCAGGTGCACACGGGTCTTTTGGGTGACCAGGTGCACATGGGCCGTTTGGGTTCCCAGGTGCACATGGGCCGTTTGGGTGACCAGGTGCACACGGGTCTTTGGGTGACCAGGTGCACGCCGGCCTTTGGGTGACCAGGTGCACACGGGTCTTTGGGTGACCAGGTGCACGCCGGCCTTTGGGTGACCAGGTGCACACATGGGCCGGGTGACCAGGTGCACATGGTTCCCAGGTGCACATGGGCCGTTTGGGTGACCAGGTGCACGCCGGCCTTTGGGTGACCAGGTGCACGCCGGCCTTTGGGTGACCAGGTGCACACGGTCCTTTGGGTGACCAGGTGCACAAGGCCTTTGGGTGACCAGGTGCACACGGTTCATAACAGCGCGGTTATCTGCTTTAATGTCCAGGAGGGGTGCTTAAGTGTGGGTGCCCTGGTTCACCTGGTATGCAAGGTTGACCAGGTGCACGGGGGGGGTCACCAGTTGCACATCCCCGATTAATAGCAGGGGTGATACCCGGGTGGTGAAAGTGCCTACCAGCCTGGAGGTCAATAGCTCCAGGGGGTAAGCTCTACTGTCATGTCCGTAAATAGAGTGGTGTTACCCGGGTTTTGAACCATATTTTAATTTTTGGGTTACCAGATGCACACGGGTCTTTTGGGTGACCAGGTGCACATAGGATTAATAGCAATCTGCATCCATCGTGATTTCTTAAAGTGTCCATAAAGCACTCAAGGACTGCCCTGACAGAGACAGGGCCGTAGTAGGGTACTCCCCTAGCGGGCTATATCAATAGAATGACGGGTAAAAGTATTTAAAACCGTTTTATAATTTTTGGGTGACCAGGTGCACATTTCAAATCACCAGTTGCACAGAGGATTAATAGCAATCTGCATCCATCGTGATTTCTTAAAGTGTCCATAAAGCACTCAAGGACTGTGTCCATACTGCCCTGACAGAGACAGGGCCGTAGTAGGGTACTCCCCTAGCGGGCTATATCAATAGAATGACGGGTAAAAGTATTTAAAACCGTTTTTAAAATTTTGGGTGACCAGGTGCACGTTTTCAATCACCAGGTGCACGGAGGAAAAGGAGCATTTAGAATGACGGGTAAAAGTATTTAAAACCGTTTTTAAAATTTTGGGTGACCAGGTGCACGTTTTCAATCACCAGGTGCACGGAGGAAAAGGAGCATTTGCAATAAATAATTCGGACCGGCCCCCATTGAAAAGGTCCGTAGTAGGGTGCATCATTAATTTTTGGGTGACCAGATGCACACGTTTTCAAATCACCAGTTGCACAGAGGATTAATAGCAATCTGCATCCATCGTGATTTCTTAAAGTGTCCATAAAGCACTCAAGGACTGCCCTGACAGAGACAGGGCCGTAGTAGGGTACTCCCCTAGCGGGCTATATCAATAGAATGACGGGTAAAAGTATTTAAAACCGTTTTTAAAATTTTGGGTGACCAGGTGCACGTTTTCAATCACCAGGTGCACGGAGGAAAAGGAGCATTTGCATCCATAGTCATATTTTAAACCGTCCATAAAGCACTCACCAGAGAGAGAGAGAGAGAGAGAAAAAAAAAAATGCATTGAAAAGGTCCGTAGTAGGAAAAGGAGCATTTGCATCCATAGTCATATTTTAAACCGTCCATAAAGCACTCAGGGCCGGCCCTGACAGAGACAGGGCCGTAGTAGGGTACTCCCCTAGCGGGCTATATCAATAGAATGACGGGTAAAAGTATTTAAAACCGTTTTTAAAATTTTGGGTGACCAGGTGCAACAGAGGATTAATAGCAATCTGCATCCATCGTGATTTCTTAAAGTGTCCATCATACCTTCCAATAATAATTCACCAGGTGCACGGAGGAAAAGGAGCATTTGCATCCATAGTCCTATTGAATCTTGCACATTGGACATGAATCTTGAACACCATGAGAACCATGATTTGGGTGACCAGGTGCACGTTTTCAATCACCAGTTGCACAGAGGATTAATAGCAATCTGCATCCATCGTGATTTCTTAAAGTGTCCATAAAGCACTCAAGGACTGCCCTGACAGAGACAGGGCCGTAGTAGGGTACTCCCCTAGCGGGCTATATCAATAGAATGACGGGTAAAAGTATTTAAAACCGTTTTTAAAATTTTGGGTTACCAGATGCACGTTTTCAATATCACCAGGTGCACGTTTTCAATCACCAGGTGCACGGAGGAAAATGAGCATTTGCATCCATAGTCATGTTTTAAACCGTCCATAAAGCACTCAGGGCCGGCCCCGGCAGAGAGAGAAAGAGAGGGGAAAAAAGTAAAAAAAAAAAAAAAAAAAATCATACCTTCCATAAATAATTCGGACCGGCCCCCATTGAAAAGGTCCGTAGTAGGGTGCATCATTATCGGACATGAATCTCGGGAACACCGCTAACCGCATAGAGAACCGTGTTTTGGGTTACCAGATGCACGTTTTCAATCACCAGTTGCACGGAGAGAAAAAAAGTAATCATACCTTCCATAAATAATTCAGGCCGGCCCCCATTGAAAAAGGTCCGTAGTAGGGTGCATCATTATCGGACATGTATATCTGTAACACCGGCAAGCGCATTGAGAACCGCATTTTTGGGTTACCAGATGCACGTTTTCAATCACCAGGTGCACGGCTGTGAAAAGTGGGACTCTGTCATTTTTTCGACCAATTTCTGTAATTTTCAAAAAATGATTAAAAATACTTCCCGAAGGGCTAGAGGTCCCAAATTTCGTCTCATACCCTCTCTCTCAATGGTCAACAAGTAGAGCATGTAAAAAGCAAATTGCCCTCACAGGCACCTATGCGCCCTGTGACATTCACTTTTTTCCCAAAACTTGAAACACGAATTCCTATTAAAATGTTTTATACAAAAACGTTTTTAATTGGATGTAAATGTTCGTCTATTTGTGCACTTTCGTGCAAAAAAAACCCCATCCAGATTGGAGGTGTACTTTTTGATTTATCACGTTTTTGGTGAATTTGACCCCCGATGGTGGGGCGCACAAAAGCCCTGTGAGGTTCAGGGCTTCATCGATATTTGGCCTGTTTTTGATTACACACTCAGTGGCGGGTCGACCAGACAGGTACCAGCGCGATTTCAGAAACCTGGTTTTTGACAACTAGACTTCCATGTCCTAGAGAGACGGGGGTGGTGTCAAACTGCTCAGGCCGAATAGA
>NC_092176.1:48180690-48185690 GCF_045791955.1 Oncorhynchus clarkii lewisi | reverse complement strand
GTAAAAAACAAATTGCCCTCACAGGCACCTATGTTTCCAGTAACATGCACTTTTTCCCAAAACTTAAAACACGATTTCCTATTAAAAGGTTTTATACAAAAACTGTTTTAATGAAATGTAAATTCTCGTCTATGTGTGCCCTTTCGTTTAAAAAAAACCCCATCCAGATTGGACATGTACTTTTTGATTTATTCACGTTTTGGTGTACCGGAATATAGCCCAAAATGGCGGCCAAGAAAGGTCAAATAAGGCCTTGAGGCCAGATAGAGGCATGTAACCCGGGTAGGGGTGTTGGCCTTTAGGCCTGTATGTCCCTTCATCCCATGAGAGAGAGTCCTGACCTTTATGCCTATCTGTGTCCTCTCATGCCCAGAAAAAGGCATGCAAACCGGTTAGGTCATATAAGGCCTTGAGGCCTGTTTGTGTCCTCTGATGCCCAGATAGAGGCATGTAACCCGGGCAGGGCTGTTTGGCCTTTAGGCCTGTATGTCCCTTCATCCCATGAGAGAGAGTCCTGACCTTTATGCCTATCTGTGTCCTCTCATGCCCAGAAAAAGGCATGCAAACCGGTTAGGTCATATAAGGCCTTGAGGCCTGTTTGTGTCCTCTGATGCCCAGATAGAGGCATGTAACCCGGGCAGGGCTGTTTGGCCTTTAGGCCTGTATGTCCCTTCATCCCATGAGAGAGAGTCCTGACCTTTATGCCTATCTGTGTCCTCTCATGCCCAGAAAAAGGCATGCAAACCGGTTAGGTCATATAAGGCCTTGAGGCCTGTTTGTGTCCTCTGATGCCCAGATAGAGGCATGTAACCCGGGCAGGGCTGTTTGGCCTTTAGGCCTGTTTGTGTCCTCTGATGCCCAGATAGAGGCATGTAACCCGGGCAGGGCTGTTTGGCCTTTAGGCCTGTTTGTGTCCTCTGATGCCCAGATAGAGGCATGTAATCCGGCTAGGGATATGTAAGTACCAGGCCAGGGCAGTGGCTTTTGTCCCAGGCCAGGCCAGTGGCTTTGTGGCCTATGGGCCTATGGGCCTTTTCTGGGTTAGCAGGCCCCTGTGGGGGGAAAAAAAAATGATTACCCAGGCCTGGCATGAACACTTGACCCGGTGATTGTGAGTCAAGCGCCCTAACCATTAAGCCATACAGCCTTTCGTGAGTAAAGAGACAGCGAGGTGAGGTCAAATTCTCCTTCCCCGTCCAATTAGTCCCATATTGGGCCACAGCTGGGGCTCATTGAGCCCTTGTTAGGGTTAGTTTGTTTGGTGGAGCAAACAAAGAGACACGGAGGAAGGCCGGAGAGAGAAGCTATGAGCAGCAGACCAAGACGCGACTGTGGACTTTGTTGTAAACAGAATATCGTGCGGCTAGACCGACATTTAAAGGCTGTACATGGACTTAAGTTTGGTACTATGGAGTGGACGAACGCTATGCAATTTAGCCGGTTTTCGAGTGAGAGACAGCAGCCCGAATCGGGGCAGTATATGCAGCCTGACAACGGTGTTGAACCGCGGCCGGAGGACCCTGTGATTTTGGAGTGTTTTGAAAGTGAGTTGTCCGTGGAGCAGCAGCCTGTGGACGAGGGTGATCAGACGGCAGGTGCGTCGGCGGCGGTGCAGCCAGTCAGTCAGGTCGGTAGTGAACTGTGCTCGGATCCGAGGGAGCAAGGCTGTGACGTGGCGACTTCCACGGAGAGCGAGAGTGATGAGGACGGCGGCGGCGTACCGTCCCGAATGGAGGTTTGGAGTAATGTAATTTTGACTCAATATGAACAATATATTACGGGTAGACAACCTTCAGTTAAACGAATTGACAATAGTCGCACCAGTATATCCCGAGTACGGGAATTCCTCCGCATTATGTCAGAGGGCAAGGCCGATGAAGGACTGTGTTTTCTGGATAACTACAGACGTGTGTATGAGTGGTATGGTCAATGTGATGACCGTGGTCTGGCACCATCCACGTTAAAAATGTACCGGGCCGATGTTCGAGGTTTCCTGAATTATCTCATTCAGTTCCGGCCAAATGGTATGCAAGCTAAGGTCGTTGGAATTCGAAAGATGTTACTCTGCTTGGCGAAGATGGACAGGGACTCACGGCAGAGCCAGGCAACTCATAGGGCAAAATTCCGCCAACGCTGCAGGGACGAGGTGCTCAGCGCTGCGGAGTTAAAACGCTTTGTTGAGCTAAGCAATCAAGCCATTCCTTCAGTTCTCAGTAGGCTGGAGGTCCGTGCCACCTGCTCTGACAGGCGTAGGTTTGCAGCTCTCATGTCCAGCCGGTTGGCCATATTTAATGGCACTCGACGATCCCCAGTCACCATGTTTAGTGAGAGTGATTTCAATGAAGTAACCCCGGAAGGTGGGGGTTATCAGATGTGTGTAGCTAGCCACAAAACAAACTATAGCTTTGGGGAGTGCAGAATTGTTCTATGTCAGGAGGAATACACTTGGCTTAAACGATTCCATCAAATCAGGCCTCATCTGAGTGGAATGACCTCAGAAATAGAACTCTTCTTTTTCACATCCTGCGGTCAACCTTACGGTAATCTGTGTGAGTATGTGGGGCAAATCTTTGCAGAGTTTGGTATTGGAAGTAAAGTGACCTTCGGTACAATTCGACGCAGTGTTGCCACATTGAACTTTAACCAAGGCTTGGATACAGACCGAGGAACTGTGGCTGACCATATGTGTCACTCTCTGGAAACGCAGGCACGCCACTACCGGTACCACAATTTGCCCAAAAATGCCAGCCGGGCCCGGGCACTGATTGAGGGACAAATCAATAAATGATTAACTGATTAATTAAAGCATATTTGTTTGAAATTCACCCTTGTATTTGTGTCATTTATGCATTAAAATGATTAAAAATGTGTTTCAAAAAACATTTACCTGGACTCCCAATATGAAGCCCCAGTACTTAAAAAAATTCACTGGAGTGCGCCAAAGCTACAATATATATGGAGGATTCTAAAATCCATTTACCTTTGGCGCCCTCCGGTGAATTTTCCCCAGTAGTGGGGCTCCATAGTGGGATTTAATATTAGAATGACCGGTAAAAGTATTTAAAACAGTTTTATAATTTTTGGGTTACCAGATGCACACGGGTCTTTTTGGGTGACCAGGTGCACACGGGTCTTTTGGGTGACCAGGTGCACATGGGCCGTTTTGGGTGACCAGGTGCACGGAGGATTAATAGCAATCTGCATCCATCGTAATTTCTTAAAGTGTCCATAAAGCACTCAAGGACGGCCCTGACAGAGACAGGGCCGTAGTAGGGTGCTCCCATAGCGGGGAATAATGACAGGAGTGCCTTTAAATTCATTTTGAACCATATTTAATATTTTGGGTGACCAGGTGTACACGGGTCTTTTGGGTGACCAGGTGCACATGGGCCGTTTTGGGTGACCAGGTGCACGGAGGATTAATAGCAATCTGCATCCATCGTAATTTCTTAAAGTGTCCATAAAGCACTCAAGGACGGCCCTGACAGAGACAGGGCCGTAGTAGGGTGCTCCAGGTAATGACAGGAGTGCCTTTAAATTCATTTTGAACCATATTTAATATTTTGGGTGACCAGGTGTACACGGGTCTTTTGGGTGACCAGGTGCACATGGGCCGTTTGGGTGACCAGGTGCACACGGGTCTTTTGGGTGACCAGGTGCACATGGGCCGTTTGGGTGACCAGGTGCACACGGGTCTTTTTGGGTTCCCAGGTGCACATGGGCCGTTTGGGTGACCAGGTGCACACGGGTCTTTTGGGTGACCAGGTGCACACGGGTCTTTTGGGTGACCAGGTGCACATGGGCCGTTTGGGTTCCCAGGTGCACATGGGCCGTTTGGGTGACCAGGTGCACACGGGTCTTTGGGTGACCAGGTGCACGCCGAGCCTTTGGGTGACCAGCCTTTGGGTGACCAGGTGCACACGGGTCTTTGGGTGACCAGGTGCACGCCGGCCTTTGGGTGACCAGGTGCACACGGTCCTTTTGGGTGACCAGGTGCACATGGGCCTTTGGGTGACCAGGTGCACGCCGGCCTTTGGGTGACCAGGTGCACGCCTGTCTTTGGGTGACCAGGTGCACACGGTCCTTTGGGTGACCAGGTGCACAAGTTCCATTTGGGTGACCAGGTGCACGCGGTTCATAACAGCGCGGTTATCTGCTTTAATGTCCGAGGAGGGGTGCTTAAGTGTGGGTGCCCTGGTTCACCTGGTATGCAAGGTTGTGGAGGTGGGGGGGGGGGAGTAAGGGCCTCCCCTGCTTATCATCCCCGGGTGACCAGGGGCCTGCCTGGACAATAGCCCAGGGGGTAAGCCTTGTCATGTCCGTAAATAGAGTGACCAGGTGCACACGGGTCTTTTGGGTGACCAGGTGCACATGGATTAATAGCAATCTGCATCCATCGTGATTTCTTAAAGTGTCCATAAAGCACTCAAGGACTGCCCTGACAGAGACAGGGCCGTAGTAGGGTACTCCCCTTGGGGCTGACCAGGTGCACGTGCACATTTCAATCACCAGTTGCACAGAGGATTAATAGCAATCTGCATCCATCGTGATTTCTTAAAGTGTCCATAAAGCACTCAAGGACTGCCCTGACAGAGACAGGGCCGTAGTAGGGTACTCCCCTAGCGGGCTATATCAATAGAATGACGGGTAAAAGTATTTAAAACCGTTTTATAATTTTTGGGTGACCAGGTGCACATTTCAAATCACCAGTTGCACAGAGGATTAATAGCAATCTGCATCCATCGTGATTTCTTAAAGTGTCCATAAAGCACTCAAGGACTGCCCTGACAGAGACAGGGCCGTAGTAGGGTACTCCCCTAGCGGGCTATATCAATAGAATGACGGGTAAAAGTATTTAAAACCGTTTTTAAAATTTTGGGTGACCAGGTGCACGTTTTCAATCACCAGGTGCACGGAGGAAAAGGAGCATTTGCATCCATAGTCATATTTTAAACCGTCCATAAAGCACTCAGGGCCGGCCCTGAGAGAGAGAGAGAGAG
>NC_092176.1:48069352-48168090 GCF_045791955.1 Oncorhynchus clarkii lewisi | reverse complement strand
GTGCTGCGGACTGACTCGTCTACTCTCTACTAGTTCTGTTGTTTTACATGAGGGGAATCCAACGGTGCTGCGGACTGACTCGTCTACTCTCTACTAGTTCTGTTGTTTTACATGAGGGGAATCAAACGGTGCTGCGTTTGTGTCCTATAAGGAGCGTTGGTGGCAAATCTGATGGCCGATGGTAAAGAACATCTAGCCGCTCGACACCACTCTTACCTGCAGATCTATAAATTACATCTCTGGGTAGGATGGTCATCTGAAACAGGGTTAGTTGGCAGCTGTGGTGAAAGAGGAGCGATTACGATGGAGGAAACCAAGTTAAGATTTAACCTTAGCCTGCAGCTTTGATATGTGCTGAGAGAAGGGCAGATCCTCAAAAAGTTCTACAGCTGCACCATCGAGAGCATCCTTACCGGTTGCATCACCGCCTGGTACGGCAACTGCTCGGCCTTTGACCGTAAGGCGCGACAGAGGGTAGTGCGTACAGCCCAGTACATCACTGGGGCCAAGCTCCCTGCCATCCAGGCCCTATATAATTGGCAGTGTCAGAGGAAAGCCCATAAAATTGTCAAGAGACTCCAGCCACCCCAGTCATAGACTGTTTTCTCTGCTACCGCATGGCAAGCAGTACTGGATTGCCAAGACTAGAACCAAAAAGCAGGTAGCGTCCCACCTGGCCAACATCCGGTGAAATTGCAGAGTGCAAAATTCAAATAGAATTATAAATATTTAACTTTCATAAAAATCACAAGCCGCTGTGTCAGATTTCATGTGATTACCTGAGGACAGCTCCCGCCTACAAAACCATGAAAAACATATTTCAACCAGGCAGGTGCGACACGAAAGTTAGAAATAGCGATAACAAAGGTCCCAGTTACCTCACAAATGGACCTCAGTTTAGCTGGCGGGCTTCAGTCAATAATCCACCCAGTTTCCCTCCATCAAAATGCATACAAAATGAATCTCAAACGTTACTAATAAACTTATCCAAACAAGTCAACCAACATTTATAATCAAACCTTAGGTACCCTAATACGTAAATAAATGATACAATTTAAGACGGAGAATAGTTATTGTCTTTACTGGAGAAAAATACCAAAGAACGCGCTCTCTTCCACGCGCTTGGAAACACTACAGCCAAAATGGGAGCCACCTAGAAAAACTACAATTTCTGGCTCATTTTTCCAAAAACCAGCCTGAAACTCTTTCTTAACCTGTTGCGACGACCAAACCCGGATCCGGGATTCTATTTATAGACCTAAGCTCATTACCATAACGCAACGTTAACTATTCATGAAAATCGCAAATGAAATGAAATAAATATGCTAGCTCTCAAGCTTAGCCTTTTGTTAACAACACTGTCATCTCAGATTTTCAAAATATGCTTTTCAACCATAGGAAAACAATCATTTGTGTAACAGTAGCTAGCTAGCGTAGCATTTAGCGTTAGCATTAGCGTTAGCATTAGCGTTAGCATTTAGCAGGCAACTATCACAAAAGTAAAGCCTTCAAATAAAATAACTTACCTTTGAAGAACTTCTGATGTTTTCAATGAGGAGACTCTCAGTTAGATAGCAGATGCTCCGTTTTTCCAAAAAGATTCTTTGTGTATTAGAAATAGCTCCGTTTTGTACATCACATTTGGCTACCAAAAAAAAAAAAAAAAAAAAAAAAAAAAAAACGAAAATTCAGCCCTCAAAACGCGAACTTTTTTCCAAATTAACTCCATAATATCAACTGAAACATGGCAAACGTGGTTTAGAATCAATCCTCAAGGTGTTTTTCCACATATCTCTTCAATGATATATCCTTCGTGGAAGCCTGGTTTCTCCTTGCTCTCAAATGGAAAAATAATTGCACCTGGCTTTACGCTCCAATTTCGACACAGGGACACCAGGCGGACACTTGGAAAATGTAGTCTCTTATGGTCAATCTTCCAATGATATGCCTACAAATACGTCACAATGCTGCTAACACTTTGGGGGAACGACAGAAAGTGTAGGCTCATTCCTTGCGCAATCACAGCCATATAAGGAGACAATGGAAAACAGAGCTTCAGAAATTCTGCTCATTTCCTGGTTGATGCATCATCTTGGTTCCGCCTGTAGAATGAGTTCTGGGGCACTTACAGACAATATCTTTGCAGATTCTGAAACTTCAGAGTGTTTTCTTTCAAAAACTGTCAAGAATATGCATAGTCGAGCAGCTTTTCGTGACAAAATATCGCGCTTAAAACGGGAACGTTTTTTATCCAAAAATGAAATAGCGCCCCTAGAGATCAAAGAGGTTAAGACTGTTGACATCTAGTGGAAGCCCTAGGAACTGCAATCTGGGAGGACTTTGCCTTATAATAAAAGTGACAGCCATTGAAAATAATTGTAGGCTGAATTTTATTTTTGGGGGGATGGTTAGTCCTAGGGGTTCGCCTGCCATATCGGTTCCGTTATACTCAGACATTATATTAACCGTTTTAGAAACTTTAGAGTGTTTTCTATCCAAATCTACCGATTATATGCATATCCTCGCTTCTGGGCCCGAGTAACAGGCAGTTTACTTTGGGCACACTTTTCATCCGGATGTGAAAATACTGCCCCCTACCCAAGAGAGGTTAACAGCTTCTACCCCCAAGCCATTAGACTGCTGGACAATTAATCAAATGGCCACCGGACTATTACATTAACCCCCCCCCCCCATTTGTTCTGTACACTGCTGCTACTTGCTGTTTATCATCTATGCAGACACTTCATCCCTACCTACATTTACAAATTAACTCTAACCTGTACCGCCGCACATTGACTCGGTACCAGTATCCCCTGTATATAGCCTCTTTATTTATTATTTATTTAAAAAAATAACAAAAAATGTGTTTATTTATAAATATTTTCTTAACTCTTCTTGAACTGCACTGTTGGTTAAGGGCTTGTAAGTAAGCATTTCACGGTAAGGTCTACATTTACAAATTAACTCTAACCTGTACCGCCGCACATTGACTCGGTACCAGTATCCCCTGTATATAGCCTCTTTATTTATTATTTATTAAAAAAAATAACAAAAAATGTGTTTATTTATAAATATTTTCTTAACTCTTCTTGAACTGCACTGTTGGTTAAGGGCTTGTAAGTAAGCATTTCACGGTAAGGTCTACAATTGATGTATTCGGCGGTCTACAATTGATGTATTCGGCGCATGTGACAAATAAAGTTTGATTTGATTTGATTTTGTAGCATCTAGCATACCATGTATGAGGTGACAACCTCAAGCTCTAAACCCTCAGAGGTAGTAATCACACCTGTGGCGAGAGGGGCATTCTTCTTACTAAACCACATGACATTTGTTTTGGAGGTGTTCAGAACAAGGTTAACGGCAGAGAAAGCTTGTTGGACACTACTTCCTGCTTTAGTTTTTGCTTGTAAGCAGGAATCAGTAAGATAAGAGTTATGGTCAGATTTGCCAAATGGAGGGCAAGGGAGAGCTTTGTACGTATCTGTGTGTGTAGTAAAGGTGGTCTCGAGTTATTTTTCCTCTGGTTGCACATTTAACATGCTAGTAGAAATCAGGTAAAACGGATTTAAGTTTCCCTGCATTAAAGTCCCCGGCCACAAGGAGCGCCGCCTCTAGATGAGCATTTTCTTGTTTGCTTATGGCCTTATACAGCTGGTTGAGTGCCGTCTTAGTGCCAGCATCGGTTTGTGGTGGTAAATAGACAGCTAGAAAAATATTGATTAAGTCTTTCTTGGAAAATAGTGTGGTCTACATCTTATCATTAGATACTCTACCTCAGGCGAGCAAAACCTCAAGACTTCCTTAATATTAGATTTTGTGCACTATCTGTTATTGTGCCATGTTGTAGTAGTTTTCCGTTGT
The DNA here is from genome assembly GCF_045791955.1 of Oncorhynchus clarkii lewisi. Lineage (NCBI taxonomy): Eukaryota > Metazoa > Chordata > Actinopteri > Salmoniformes > Salmonidae > Oncorhynchus > Oncorhynchus clarkii. The sequence continues at coordinate 48,164,226 of NC_092176.1, read as the reverse complement.
TTGTAGCTAGTGTAGTAATACCCACAAGGATGGGGTTACGACTCATTTGTGGCCTAAAAACGGTTTGTCAGGTTGAAGCCAGCGGATTGGAGAATGGGAACCATGCACATGTCTACTGTATGCAGTGCTCATTTCACCCTAGAGGACTTAGATGACTGAGTATAACTGAATGTGAAGACCTGCAACCTATATTTCCTACTGACATACCTGTACACAGAGTGTCCGCAGTGATGGAGATAAACCAGTTAAATTCAATGTGGAATTACCTCACTATGGTTATTGGATTAGCTATCTGACTGTCCCTCTGAAGGTTTCTCTTTGGCTCTTCTTTGGCTCTTCTTTGGTAGCTAACTCAGCCTTTAATCAGTAAGTCTCCGCTCTCTTAACTAACCCGTCTGTGGTTGTTGGCTGGCTTGCTGGCTAAGATAACTGCATATACTGGTACCATTACTTGATAACTGGTTAGATGGCATTCGGTATTTCCAAAATGTTGGTGTACTTCAATGTAGCTGCAAGCTAGGTGTTGATCGCAACTGGCTGACTCATGCAGTGTCAACGTAACGTTAGCAGGCTACTAGGGCTAATAATAGTAGGCTAGTTGACTAGCTGATTTGTAACAATTCATTTATAAAGTATTTGCTTGTAAATTGGCTGAAAATTAGATTGAAACAGTGTCGTTTCAGTGCAAAATATTTGGTTTAATTTGAAATTAGAGTTGACATTATATATATATATGTGTCATATGTCCCAAGATGGCATAGCAGTTCAGACGTATTTTTGTCCTCGTCCTGTCGTGTATATATATATATATTATATATATATTATATTATATATATATATTTACAACTTTTTTTTCACATACATTTTTAATTTTCCAAAAACTCATCTTCAGAACACTCTCCTGCAATCCGCTTCACCAATTTATATTTATATAAAAAAGTATTATTTACCTCAGATCTGTAATCCTCCGAGAGGCTAGCCAGAAATTAGCCAGAAGCTAGCCGGGAGCTAGCCAGAAGCTGGTCCAGAAGCTACTCTAGAAGCTACTCTGAAGCTGGTTCAGAAGCTAGTTAGCTTATTTACTGGCTAATCGTTAGTACTCAGCTAACCACGGTTTGTGGTCATCGGCTGTCCTTTGGCTCGAGAATCTATCGCCAGTTTTGTACGGCGCGGTGCAGCGCAGCGCGGCTCGGAACGGAGCATACCGGATTTTGGCCGCTGGCTCTGGACATCCATACCTGGATCTCACAGCTAGCTAGCTGCTATCCGTGTGACTATCGGCTTTCGTCGATTCCGGAGCTAACATCAATTGTTCCGGAGCTAGCCAGCTGAAGAGTTCCATCAATCACTCCTGGGCTGCAGTCACCTATCCGGACCCGTTTTGCTGCCTACGCGGAGCCCCACCGGGCCTTCACAGTTGGACTGCCGACGTTGTCTACCCGAGGGAATTGTCCGGCTGGCTCCTCCGGAGCAACGTTGCCTGGGCGCCCATCTGCGGCCTGCTAGCCGTTGGCTATCTTATCAGCTGCTATCTGAATAGACAATCGGACAATTTTTATTTTATTTTTATTTATTTATTTATTTTTCTTCTTGGGCCTCTATAACTATATCTATTGTTTTTATTTTTGTTGTTGTTGTGTGATTTGGATTAATCCCCTCTACCACACGGAAACCCACTAATCTACTGACGGAACGCAAGAGTTGGCTAATAACAGACCTCCATTCTATGCTAGCTTGCTCCTATGCTAGCTTGCTACCGATTTAGCTGTCTAAATCGCCGTGACCCCCAACCAACCTCTCCACTCACTGGACCCTTTTGATCACTCGACTGAGCATGCCTCTCCTTAATGTCAATATGCCTTGTCCATTGCTGTTCTGGTTAGTGTTTATTGGCTTATTTCACTGTAGAGCCTCTAGTCCTGCTCATTATACCTTATCCAACCTATTAGTTCCACAACCCACACATGCAATGACATCTCCTGGTTTCAATGATGTTTCTAGAGACAATATCTCTCTCTTCATCACTCAATACCTAGGTTTACCTCCACTGTATTCACATCCTACCTTACCTTTGTCTGTACATTATACCTTGATGCTATTTTATCGCCCCCAGAAACCTCCTTTTACTCTCTGTTCCAGACGTTCTAAACAACCAATTCTTATTGCTTTTAGCCGCACCCTTATTCTATTCCTACTCTGTTCCTCTGGCGATGTAGAGGTGAATCCAGGCCCTGCAGTGCCTAGCTCCACTCCTATTCCCCAGGCGCTCTCTTTTGACGACTTCTGTAACCGTAATAGCCTTGGTTTCATGCATGTTAACATTAGAAGCCTCCTCCCTAAGTTTGTTCTATTCACTGCTTTAGCACACTCTGCCAACCCAGATGTTCTAGCTGTGTCTGAATCCTGGTTTAGGAAGACCACCAAAAATTCAGACATTTTAATTCCAAACTACAACATTTTCAGACAAGATAGAACTGCCAAAGGGGGCGGTGTTGCAATCTACTGCAAAGATAGCCTGCAGAGTTCTGTCCTACTATCCAGGTCTGTACCCAAACAATTTGAACTTCTACTTTTAAAAATCCACCTCTCTAAAAACAAGTCTCTCACCGTTGCCGCCTGCTATAGACCACCCTCTGCCCCCAGCTGTGCTCTGGACACCATATGTGAACTGATTGCCCCCCATCTATCTTCAGAGCTTGTGCTGCTAGGCGACCTAAACTGGAACATGCTTAACACCCCAGCAATCCTACAATCTAAACTTGATGCCCTCAACCTCACACAAATTATCAATGAACCTACCAGGTACCTCCCCAAAGCCTTAAACACGGGCACCCTCATAGATATCATCCTAACCAACTTGCCCTCTAAATACACCTCTGCTGTTTTCAACCAAGATCTCAGCGATCACTGCCTCATTGCCTGCATCCGTAATGGGTCAGCGGTCAAACAACCTCCACTCATCACTGTAAAACGCTCCCTGAAACACTTCAGCGAGCAGGCCTTTCTAATCGACCTGGCCGGGGTATCCTGGAAGGATATTGATCTCATCCCGTCAGTAGAGGATGCCTGGATATTTTTTAAAAATGCCTTCCTAACCATCTTAAATAAACATGCCCCATTCAAGAAATTTAGAACCAGGAACAGATATGGCCCTTGGTTCTCCCCAGACCTGACTGCCCTTAACCAACACAAAAACATCCTATGGCGTTCTGCATTAGCATCGAACAGCCCCCGTGATATGCAGCTGTTCAGGGAAGCTAGAAACCATTATACACAGGCAGTTAGAAAAGCCAAGGCTAGCTTTTTCAAGCAGAAATTTGCTTCCTGCAACACTAACTCAAAAAAGTTCTGGGACACTGTAAAGTCCATGGAGAATAAGAACACCTCCTCCCAGCTGCCCACTGCACTGAAGATAGGAAACACTGTCACCACTGATAAATCCACCATAATTGAGAATTTCAATAAGCATTTTTCTACGGCTGGCCATGCTTTCCACCTGGCTACTCATACCCCGGTCAACAGCACTGCACCCCCCACAACAACTCGCCCAAGCCTTCCCCATTTCTCCTTCTCCCAAATCTGCTCAGCTGATGTTCTGAATGAGCTGCAAAATCTGGACCCCTACAAATCAGCCGGGCTAGACAATCTGGACCCTTTCTTTCTAAAATTATCTGCTGAAATTGTTGCCACCCCTATTACTAGCCTGTTCAACCTCTCTTTCGTGTCGTCTGAGATTCCCAAAGATTAGAAAGCAGCTGCGGTCATCCCCCTCTTCAAAGGGGGTGACACTCTTGACCCAAACTGCTACAGACCTATATCTATCCTACCATGCCTTTCTAAGGTCTTCGAAAGCCAAGTCAACAAACAGATTACCGACCATTTCGAATCTCACCATACCTTCTCTGCTATGCAATCTGGTTTCAGAGCTGGTCATGGGTGCACCGTAGCCACGCTCAAGGTCCTAAATGATATCTTAACCGCCATCGATAAGAAACATTACTGTGCAGCCGTATTCATTGATCTGGCCAAGGTTTTCGACTCTGTCAATCACCACATCCTCATCGGCAGACTCGACAGCCTTGGTTTCTCAAATGATTGCCTCGCCTGATTCACCAACTACTTCTCTGATAGAGTTCAGTGTGTCAAATCGGAGGGTCTGCTGTCCGGACCTCTGGCAGTCTCTATGGGGGTGCCACAGGGTTCAATTCTTGGACCGACTCTCTTCTCTGTATACATCAATGAGGTCGCTCTTGCTGCTGGTGAGTCTCTGATCCACCTCTACGCAGACGACACCATTCTGTATACTTCTGGCCCTTCTTTGGACACTGTGTTAACAACCCTCCAGGCAAGCTTCAATGCCATACAACTCTCCTTCCGTGGCCTCCAATTGCTCTTAAATACAAGTAAAACTAAATGCATACTCTTCAACCGATCGCTACCAGTACCTACCCGCCTGTCCAACATTACTACTCTGGACGGCTCTGACTTAGAATACGTGGACAACTACAAATACTTAGGTGTCTGGTTAGACTGTAAACTCTCCTTCCAGACCCATATCAAACATCTCCAATCCAAAGTTAAATCTAGAATTGGCTTCCTATTTCGCAACAAAGCATCCTTCACTCATGCTGCCAAACATACCCTTGTAAAACTGACCATCCTACCAATCCTCGACTTTGGCGATGTCCTTTACAAAATAGCCTCCAATACCCTACTCAACAAATTGGATGCAGTCTATCACAGTGCAATCCGTTTTGTCACCAAAGCCCCATATACTACCCACCATTGCGACCTGTACGCTCTCGTTGGCTGGCCCTCGCTTCATACTCGTCGCCAAACCCACTGGCTCCATGTCATCTACAAGACCCTGCTAGGTAAAGTCCCCCCTTATCTCAGCTCGCTGGTCACCATTGCATCTCCCACCTGTAGCACACGCTCCAGCAGGTATATCTCTCTAGTCACCCCCAAAACCAATTCTTTCTTTGGCCGCCTCTCCTTACAGTTCTCTGCTGCCAATGACTGGAACGAACTACAAAAATCTCTGAAACTGGAAACACTTATCTCCCTCACTAGCTTTAAGCACCAACTGTCAGAGCAGCTCACAGATTACTGCACCTGTACATAGCCCACCTATAATTTAGCCCAAACAACTACCTCTTTCCCTACTGTATTTCATTTATTTATTTATTTTGCTCCTTTGCACCCCATTATTTTTATTTCTACTTTGCACATTCTCCCATTGCAAATCTACCATTCCAGTGTTTTACTTGCTATATTGTATTTACTTTGCCACCATGGCCTTTTTGCCTTTACCTCCCTTATCTCACCTCATTTGCTCACATCGTATATAGACTTGTTTATACTGTATTATTGACTGTATGTTTGTTTTACTCCATGTGTAACTCTGTGTCGTTGTATGTGTCGAACTGCTTTGCTTTATCTTGGCCAGGTCACAATTGTAAATGAGAACTTGTTCTCAACTTGCCTACCTGGTTAAATAAAGGTGAAATAAATAAATAAAACATATGTAATAGGAGGCCATATTTCAGGTATTTCTGTTTTAATAGGCCTTTGTGTTTTCTTTCTATGTATTGAGTCAGTACAGAACCTTTTAGTTCTATTCTTATTGTTTTACATTTAAGTAGTTCTTTCCTTGAGCTCTTCTTGTCTATTAATGTTCTGTATTATGTCATGCTTCATGCTTTGTGTGGACCCCAGGAAGAGTAGGTACTGCAACAGCTAATGGGGATCCTAATAAACAACAAGACAAGACACAGCTAACGTGGTCTGCTCTGCTGGTGGGTTGAGGGATGGAGCCATCAAACACAAAAAATTACCTAACACTAAAACAGAACTAGCATCATTTTCACAATTTCACAGTATTATTCCAACTTCAGTGTGGAAAAATATATATATAAAACACAGAAAAATCACATTTTTGAATGCACTGGGCCTTTAAGAGCCATGACTAGTTTCAGTAAACAGACTGATGATAAAACTGTTTGTAATATAAAAGCAATGTTCTTCTTTAGCTGAGACTCATGAAAGAAGCAGGGAGGTAACATACGATGGTGGAATGATGGTGAGGTAGGGTCAGGGCTTAGTGTGAAGGGTTATAATAAGGAGGAAACATACGATGGTGGAATGATGGTGAGGTAGGGTCAGGGGTTAGTGGGCAGGGTTATAATAAGGAGGAAACATACGATGGTGGAATGATGGTGAGGTAGGGTCAGGGGTTAGTGGGCAGGGTTATAATAAGGAGGAAACATACGATGGTGGAATGATGGTGAGGTAGGGTCAGGGGTTAGTGGGCAGGGTTATAATAAGGAGGAAACATACGATGGTGGAATGATGGTGAGGTAGGGTCAGGGGTTAGTGGGCAGGGTTATAATAAGGAGGAAACATACGATAGTGGAATGATGGTGTGGTAGGGTCAGGGCTTAGTGTGCAGGGTTATAATAAGGAGGAAACATACGATAGTGGAATGATGGTGTGGTAGGGTCAGGGCTTAGTGTGCAGGGTTATAATAAGGAGGAAACATACAATAGAGGAATGATGGTGAGGTAGGGTCAGGGGTTAGTGGGCAGGGTTATAATAAGGAGGAAACATACGATGGTGGAATGATGGTGAGGTAGGGTCAGGGGTTAGTGGGCAGGGTTATAATAAGGAGGAAACATACGATGGTGGAATGATGGTGAGGTAGGGTCAGGGGTTAGTGTGCAGAGTTATAATAAGGAGGAAACATACGATAGTGGAATGATGGTGAGGTAGGGTCAGGGCTTAGTGTGCAGGGTTATAATAAGGAGGAAACATACGATAGTGGAACGATGATGAGGTAGGGTCCGTTGAGTCTCTTGTGTTCCATGAGGTATGTAATGAGGGCGATGGTCTGGATGGTCTTGCCCAGCCCCATCTCATCAGCCAGGATACCATTCAGATTATTGTTGTACAGAGACACCATCCACTCCAGACCCTGCACCTAAAACATAGAGAGAAGAAGAAGTTAAAAGAGACACCCTCCACTCCAGACCCTGCACCTGAAACATAGAGAGAAGAAGAGGTTAACAGAGACACCCTCCACTCCAGACCCTGCACCTAAAACATAGAGAGAAGAAGAGGTTAACAGAGACACCCTCCACTCCAGACCTTGCACCTAAAACATAGAGAGAAGAAGAAGTTAACAGAGACACCCTCCACTCCAGACCCTGCACCTGAAACATAGAGAGAAGAAGAGGTTAACAGAGACACCCTCCACTCCAGACCCTGCACCTGAAACATAGAGAGAAGAAGAGGTTAACAGAGACACCCTCCACTCCAGACCCTGCACCTAAAACATAGAGAGAAGAAGAGGTTAACAGAGACACCCTCCACTCCAGACCTTGCACCTAAAACATAGAGAGAAGAAGAAGTTAACAGAGACACCCTCAACCTAAAACACAGAGAGAAGAAGAGGTTAACAGAGACACCTACCACTCCAGACCCTGCACCTGTAACCCAGAGAGAAGACGAGGTTAACAGAGACACCCTCCACTCCAGACCCTGCACCTAAAACATAGAGAGAAGAAGAGGTTAACAGAGACACCCTCCACTCCAGACCATGCACCTAAAACATAGAGAAGAAGAGGTTAACAGAGACACCCTCAACTCTAGACCCTGCACCTGTAACCCAGAGAGAAGAAGAGGTTAACAGAGACACCCTCCACTCCAGACCCTGCACCTAAAACATAGAGAGAAGAAGAGGTTAACAGACACCCTCCACCTAAAACACAGAGAGAAGAAGAAGTTAACAGAGACACCCTCCACTCCAGACCCTGCACCTAAAACATAGAGAGAAGAAGAGGTTAACAGAGACACCCTCCACTCCAGACCCTGCACCTAAAACATAGAGAGAAGAAGAGGTTAACAGAGACACCCTCCACTCCAGACCCTGCACCTGTAACCCAGAGAGAAGAAGAGGTTAACAGAGACACCCTCCACTCCAGACCCTGCACCTAAAACATAGAGAGAAGAAGAGGTTAACAGAGACACCCTCCACTCCAGACCCTGCACCTAAAACATAGAGAGAAGAGGTTAACAGAGACACCCTCCACTCCAGACCCTGCACCTAAAACATAGAGAGAAGAAGAGGTTAACAGAGACACCCTCCACTCCAGACCCTGCACCTAAAGCATAGAGAGAAGAATCAGACACCCTCCACCTAAAACACAGAGAGAAGAAGAAGTTAACAGAGACACCCTCCACTCCAGACCCTGCACCTAAAACATAGAGAGAAGAAGTTAACAGAGACACCCTCCACTCCAGACCCTGCACCTAAAATATAGAGAGAAGAAGAGGTTAACAGAGACACCCTCCACTCCAGACCCTGCACCTAAAACATAGAGAGAAGAAGAGGTTAACAAAGACACCCTCCACTCCAGACCCTGCACCTAAAACATAGAGAGAAGAGGTTAACAGAGACACCCTCCACTCCAGACCCTGCACCTAAAATATAGAGAGAAGAAGAGGTTAACAGAGACACCCTCCACTCCAGACCCTGCACCTAAAACATAGAGAGAAGAGATAACAGACACCCTCCACTCCAGACCCTGCACCTAAAACACAGAGAGAAGAAGAAGTTAACAGAGTAACCCTCCACTCCAGACCCTGCACCTAAAACATAGAGAGGAAGAGGTTAACAGAGACACCCTCCACTCTAGACCCTGCACCTGTAACCCAGAGAGAAGAAGAGGTTAACAGAGACACCCTCCACTCCAGACCCTGCACCTAAAACATAGAGAGAAGAATCAGACACCCTCCACCTAAAACACAGAGAGAAGAAGAAGTTAACAGAGTAACCCTCCACTCCAGACCCTGCACCTAAAACATAGAGAGGAAGAGGTTAACAGAGACACCCTCCACTCTAGACCCTGCACCTGTAACCCAGAGAGAAGAAGAGGTTAACAGAGACACCCTCCACTCCAGACCCTGCACCTAAAATATAGAGAGAAGAAGAGGTTAACAGAGACACCCTCCACTCTAGACCCTGCACCTGTAACCCAGAGAGAAGAAGAGGTTAACAGAGACACCCTCCACTCCAGACCCTGCAACCCAGAGAGAAGAAGAGGTTAACAGAGACACCCTCCACTCCAGACCCTGCACCTAAAACATAGAGAGAAGAAGAGGTTAACAGAGACACCCTCAACCTAAAACACAGAGAGAAGAAGAGGTTAACAGAGACACCCTCCACTCCAGACCATGCACCTGTTAGGTTTACCTGGTAGTGTTTGAGGTAGGTTTACCTGTTAGTGTTTGAGCTAGGTTTACCTGGTAGTGTTTGAGCTAGGTTTACCTGGTAGTGTTTGAGCTAGGTTTACCTGGTAGTGTTTGAGCTAAGTTTACCTGGTAGTATTTCAGCTAGGTTTACCTGGTAGTGTTTGAGCTAGGTTTACCTGGTAGTGTTTGAGCTAGGTTTACCTGGTAGTGTTTGAGCTAGGTTTACCTGGTAGTGTTTGAGCTAGGTTTACCTGGTAGTGTTTGAGCTAGGTTTACCTGGTAGTATTTCAGCTAGGTTTACCTGTTAGTGTTTGAGCTAGGTTTACCTGGTAGTGTTTGAGCTAGGTTTACCGGGTAGTATTTCAGCTAGGTTTACCTGGTAGTATTTCAGCTAGGTTTACCTGGTAGTGTTTGAGCTAGGTTTACCTGTTAGTGTTTGAGCTAGGTTTACCTGGTAGTGTTTGAGCTAGGTTTACCTGGTAGTATTTCAGCTAGGTTTACCTGGTAGTGTTTGAGCTAGGTTTACCTGGTAGTGTTTGAGCATGCCGTTGATGAGCAGCGAAGACTGTTTGTCGACCCTCTCAATGATGGCGTGAGCCACACCGTAGTAGGACTGCTGGAAGATGGTCAGTTCAGTCTCTGGCACCGTGTACTCATCATCAACATCCTGCTTTGCAGACCTAAGATGTATAAAACATATGTTAATGACCTATTTTTAACGCCCAAAAGAGCGGAAATTCACTTTCTTTCAGCTGAAAGACAATGCCTATAGCTTACCCATGAGGTTGCACAATGCTTTAAGTCTAAGTCAAAGTATGTACACTACCGTGTTTGGGGTCACTTAGAAATGTCCTTGTTTTTTAAAGAAAAGCACCTTTTTGTCCATCAAAATGATCAGAAATACAGTGTAGACATTGTTAATGTTGTAAGTGACTATTGTAGCAGCAAACGGCTGATTTTTTATCACTCCTGTGTTCTACTGGCACGTTGTGTTAGCTAATCCAAGTTGATCATTTTAAAAGACTAATTGATCATTAGAAACCACTTTTGCAATTATGTTAGCACAGCTGAAAACTGTTGTTCTGATTAAAGAAGCAATAAAACTGGCCTTCTTTAGACTAGTCAAGTATCTGGAGCATCAGCATTTGTGGGTTCGATTTCAGGCTCAACATGGGCAGAAACAAAGAACTTTCTTCTGAAATTCGTCAGTCTATTCTTGTTCTGAGAAATGAAGGCTATTACATGCAATAAATTGCCAAGAAACTGAAGATCTCGTACAACGCTGTGTACTATTCCCTTCACAGAACAGCGCAAACTGGCCCTAACCAGAATAGAAAGAGGAGTGGGAGGCCCCGGTGCACAACTGAGCACAAGTACATTCGTGTCTAGTTTGAGAAACAGACGCTTCACAAGTCCTCAACTGGCAGCTTCATTAAATAGTATCCACAAAACACCAGTCTCAATGTCAACAGTGAAGAGGCAACTCAGGGATGCTGGCCTTATTACATATGGGATCAGGGAGAGGTTGAAAATATCAGTGAAGACAGCACTTTCTTGCATTTGCCAGCAGCTCTTCGCTGTGCTTCAAGCATTGCGCTGTTTATGACTTCAAGCCTATCAAATCCCGAGATTAGACTGGTGTAACCGAAGTGAAATGGCTAGCTAGTTAGCGCGGGTCAACATGTAGGGGCGAGGAGAGGGACGGAAGCTATACTGTTACACTGGCAATACTAAAGTGCCTATAAGAACATCCAATAGTCAAATGTATATGAAAAACAAATGGTATAGACGGAAATAGTCCTATAAATACTATAACTACAACCTAAAACTTATTACCTGGGAATATTGAAGACTCATGTTAAAAAGGAACCACCAGCTTTCATATGTTCTCATGTTCTGAGCAAGGAACTGAAACGTTAGCTTTTTCACATGGCACATATTGCACTTTTACTTTCTTCTCCAACACTTTGTTTTTGCATAATTTAAACCAAATTGAGCATGTTTCAATATTTATTTGAGAATAAATTGATTTTATTTATGTATTACATTAAGTTAAAATAAAAGTTCATTCAGTATGGTAGTAATTGTCATTATTACAAATATATATAGAAAATTGTCCGATTAATCGCTATCGGCTTTTTTTGGACTTCGGAAACCCTGGTGTGAAGGAAGACCTACTTGATTATATGTATGGATTAGGGGTTAGGGTTCAAAGGTTAGAGTTGAAGGAGAGACCTACTCGATAATGTGCTTAGGTTAGGGGTCAGAGGTTAGGGTTTGAAAAGGAGACATACTCGATAATGTGCTTAGGTTACGGGTTAGGGTTCAGATGTTAGGGTTTGAAAGGGAGACCTACTCGATGATGTGCATGGGTTAGGGGTCAGAGGTTAGGGTATGAAAGGGAGACCTACTCAATGATGTGTATGGGTTAGGGATTTGGGGTCAGAGGTTAGGGTTAGGGTATGAAAGGGAGACCTACTCGATGTGCTTGGTTTAGGGGTTAGAGTTCAGAGGTTGGGGTGTAAAAAGGAGACCTACTCGATGATGTGCTTGGTTTAGGGGTTAGAGTTCAGAGGTTGGGGTGTAAAAAGGAGACCTACTCGATGATGTGCTTGGTTTAGGGGTTAGAGTTCAGAGGTTGGGGTGTAAAAAGGAGACCTACTCGATGATGTGCTTGGTTTAGGGGTTAGAGTTCAGTGGTTGGGTTGTAAAAAGGAGACCTACTCGATGATGTGCATGGTTTAGGGGTCAGAGGTTAGGGTATGAAAGAGAGACCTATTTGATGATGTGCTTGGGTTAGGGGTTAACGTGTGAATGGGAGACCTACTCGATCATGTGCTTGGGTTAGGGGTTAAAAGTTCAGAGGTTAGGGATGGAAAAGGAGACCTACTCAATGATGTGTTTGGGTAAGGGGTTAGGGCTAAGCATGTGAATGGGATACCTACTCGATGATGTGCTTGGGTTAAGGGTTAGGGTTCAGAGGTTAGGGTGTAAAAAGGAGACCTACTCGATGATGTGCATGGGTTAGAGGTTAGAAATTAGGGTGTGAAAAGGAGACCTACTCAATGATGTGTTTGGGTTAGGGGTCAGAGGTTAGGGTGTGAAAGGGAGACCTACTCGATGATGTGCATGGGTTAGGGGTCAGAGGTTAGGGTGTGAAAGGGAGACCTACTCGATGATGTGCATGGATTAGGGGTCAGAGGGTAGGGTGTGAAAGGGAGACCTACTCAATGATGTGCTTGGGTTAGGGATTAGAGGTCAGAGGTTAGGGTATGAAAGGGAAACCTACTCAATGATGTGCATGGTTTAAGGGTTAGAGTTCAGAGGTTAGGGTGTAAAAAGGAGACCTACTCGATGATGTGCATGGGTTAGAGGTTAGAAATTAGGGTGTGAAAAGGAGACCTACTCAATGATGTGCATGGGTTAGGGGTTAGAGGTCAGAGGTTAGGGTATGAAAGGGAGACCTACTCGATGATGTGCTTGGGTTAAGGGTCAGAGATTAGGGTTAGGGTATGAAAGGGAGACCCACACGATGATGTGCATGGTTTAAGGGTTAGAGTTCAGAGGTTAGGGTGTAAAAAGGAGACCTACTCGATGATGTGCATGGGTTAGAGGTTAGAAATTAGGGTGTGAAAAGGAGACCTACTCAATGATGTACATGGGTTAGGGGTCAGAGGTTAGGGTGTGAAAGGGAGACCTACTCAATGATGTGCTTGGTTTAGGGGTTAGAGTTCAGAGGTTAGGGTGTAAAAAGGAGACCTACTCGATGATGTGCATGGGTTAGGGGTCAGAGGTTAGGGTATGAAAGGGAGACCTACTTGATGATGTGCATGGGCTAGGGATTAGGGGTCAGAGGTTAGGGTTAGGGTATGAAAGGGAGACCTACTCGATGATGTGCTTGGTTACTTTCTCTGGGAACTCGTCACTGTTGGGATCGATGATCTTCTTCTCCTCAGACTGAGAGTCTGGCCGGCTGGACACTCCTGGGACCTCCTCTTCATCCTGAAACACACAGAAAGGGTTTTACTACAGTGCAGTGAAAAAGTATTTGCCCCTTTCAAATTTTCACTACTTTTGCATATTTTTGATACTGAATGTTATCAGCTCTTCAACCAAAACCTAATATTAGATAAAGGGAACCTGAGTGAACAACTAACACAACAATTACATACTTATTTAATTTATTTCATAAACAAAGTTACTGTGGAATGCTGTGTTTAGTTTTTACCAGGAATAATGGGACCCATCTCATCCAAAACGTTGACTCAAATTTGCTCTTGGTAGAATGTTCTATGGACAGATGGGTCCCAATATGCCTGGCCTAAAACCAAACACTCCACAGTAAGAACCTCATATCAAAGGTCAAGTGTGATGTTGGTAGAGTGATGGTTTGGGGTCCTGCATGGTGGTGGTAGTGTGATGGTTTGGGGTCCAGCATGGTGGTGGTAGTGTGATGGTTTGGGGTCCAGCATGGTGGTGGTAGTGTGATGGTTTGGGGTCCAGCATGGTGGTGGTAGTGTGATGGTTTGGGGTCCAGCATGGTGGTGGTAGTGTGATGGTTTGGGGTCCAGCATGGTGGTGGTAGTGTGATGGTTTGGGGTCCAGCATGGTGGTGGTAGAGTGATGGTTTGGGGACCAGCATGGTGGTGGTAGTGTGATGGTTTGGGGACCAGCATGGTGGTGGTAGTATGATGGTTTGGGGTCCAGCATGGTGGTGGTAGTGTGATGGTTTGGGGTCAGCATGGTGGTGGTAGTGTGATGGTTTGGGGTCCAGCATGGTGGTGGTAGTGTGATGGTTTGGGGTCCAGCATGGTGGTGGTAGTGTGATGGTTTGGGGTCCAGCATGGTGGTGGTAGTGTGATGGTTTGGGGACCAGCATGGTGGTGGTAGTGTGATGGTTTGGGGTCCAGCATGGTGGTGGTAGTGTGATGGTTTGGGGTCCAGCATGGTCGTGGTAGTGTGATGGTTTGGTGTCCAGCATGGTGGTGGTAGTGTGATGGTTTGGGGTCCAGCATGGTGGTGGTAGTGTGATGGTTTGTGGTCCAGCATGGTGGTGGTAGTGTGATGGTTTGGGGTCCAGCATGGTGGTGGTAGTGTGATGGTTTGTGGTCCAGCATGGTGGTGGTAGTGGGCTGTCATTGTGTAGAGGTCTGGTGTAGTAGGGTTTGACTCAATATAACTCTATTAGAGGTCGACCGATTATAATTTTTCAACGCTGATACCAATTATTGGAGGACCAAAAAAGCCGATACCGATTAATCGGCCGATTGTTTTTATTTGTAATAATGACAATTACAACAATACTGAATTAACACTTATTTTAACTTAATATAAAACATCAATAAAATCAATTTAGCCTCAAATAAATAATTAAACATGTTCAATTTGGTTTTGGTTTCAATTTGGTTTAAATTATGCAAAAACAAAGTGTGCCATGTAAAAATGTGTGCCATGTAAAATATGTGCCATGTAAAAAAGCTACCGTTTAAGTTCCTTGCTCAGAACATGAGAACATATGAAAGTTGGTGGTTCCTTTTAACATGAGACTTCAATATTCCCAGGTAAGAAGTTTTAGGTTGTAGTTATTATAGGAATTATAGGACTATTTCTCTCTATACCATTTGTATTTCATATACCTTTGACTATTGGATGTTCTTATAGGCACTTTATTATTGCCAGTGTAACAGTATAGCTTCCATCCCTCTCCTCGCCCCTACCTGGGCTCGAACCAGGAACACATCGACAACAGCCACACTCGAAGCATCGTTACCCATCGCTCCACAAAAGCCGCGGCCCTTGCAGCGCAAGGGGAATAACTACTCCAAATCTAAAAGCGAGTGACGTTTGAAACAGTATTAGTGCACACCCAGCTAACTAGCTAGCCATTTCACATTGGTTACACCATAAGGCTGATAGGCTTGAAGTCATAAACAGCGCTGTGCTTGCGAAGAGCTGCTGGCAAAACGCATGAAAGTGCTGTTTGAATGAATGATTACGGGCCTGCTGCTGCTCAGTCAGACTGCTCTATCAAATCAGACTTAATTATAACATAATAACACACAGAAATACGAGCCTTTGGTCATTAATATGATCGAATCCGGAAACTATCATTTTGAAAACAAAACGTTTATTATTTCAGTGAAATACGGAACCGTTCGGTATTTTATCTAACGGGTGGCATCCCTAAGTCTAAATATTCTTGTTACATTGCACAACCTTCAATGTTATGTCATAATTACGTAAAATCCTGGCAAATTAGTTTGCAATGAGCCAGGCAGCCCAAACTGTTGCATATACCCTGACTCTGCGTGCAATGAACGCAAGAGAAGTGACACAATTTCACCTGGTTAATATTGCCTGCTAACCTGGATTAGTAGTTATAACTAGTGATTATGATTGATTGTTTTTTATAAGATAAGTTTAATGCTTGATAGCAATTTACCTTGGCTTCTACTGCATTTCCGTAACAGGCAGGCTACTTGTGGAGTGTAATGGTTAGAGCGTTGGACTAGTTAACTGTGCGGTTGCAAGATTGGAACCCCTGAGCTGACAAGGTGAAAATCTGTCGTTAGGCAGTTAACCCACAGTTCCTAGGCTGTCATTGAAAATAAGAATGTGTTCTTAACTGACTTGCATAGGTAAATAAAAGGTATTTAAAAAAAAATGTACAAATATTTTATTTTATTTTTTTTATAATCGGAAATCGGCGCCCAAAAATACCGATTTCCGATTGTTATGAAAACTTGAAATCGGCCCTAATTAATCGGCCATTTCGATTAATCGGTCGACCTCTAAACTCTATGGGCTGTCAGCTTTACAGAGATGAGACTCACCTCGTCCTCAAACTCTGAGCCGCTCTCCTCACTGTCTGACCTTGGGGCAACTTCATATCTGAGTTCAAAAGAAGGAAAATGACGGGTTACCAGTCAAACAAAATGATACAACAAACTAGAAAAGATCAATAATGCAGGACTTTCTCATGTGTCTTACCCAGGGTTCATCTCTAGCCAGGCCTCCAACTGTGAGGACTTGGGGGCGTCGAGCCCCTGCAGAACCTTCCCTGTTTCTGTCTGGATCACTTTGACTGGCAGCTCACTCATCTGACTGCTCTCATCAATGGGCTGGAGGGACAACACACTATTACTACAGACATCATCCATGGGCTGGAGGGACAACACACTATTACTACAGACATCATCCATGGGCTGTAGGGACAACACACTATTACTACAGACATCATCCATGGGCTGGAGGGACAACACACTATTACTACAGACATCATCCATGGGCTGGAGGGACAACACACTATTACTACAGACATCATCCATGGGCTGTAGGGACAACACACTATTACTACAGACATCATCCATGGACTGGAGGGACAACACACTATTACTACAGACATCATCCATGGGCTGGAGGGACAACACACTATTACTACAGACATCATCCATGGACTGGAGGGACAACACACTATTACTACAGACATCATCCATGGGCTGGAGGGACAACACACTATTACTACAGACATCATCCATGGGCTGGAGGGACAACACACTATTACTACAGACATCATCCATGGGCTGTAGGGACAACACACTATTACTACAGACATCATCCATGGACTGGAGGGACAACACACTATTACTACAGACATCATCCATGGGCTGGAGGGACAACACACTATTACTACAGACATCATCCATGGACTGGAGGGACAACACACTATTACTACAGACATCATCCATGGACTGGAGGGACAACACACTATTACTACAGACATCATCCATGGGCTGGAGGGACAACACACTATTACTACAGACATCATCCATGGACTGGAGGGACAACACACTATTACTACAGACATCATCCATGGGCTGGAGGGACAACACACTATTACTACAGACATCATCCATGGGCTGGAGGGACAACACACTATTACTACAGACATCATCCATGGACTGGAGGGACAACACACTATTACTACAGACATCATCCATGGACTGGAGGGACAACACACTATTACTACAGACATCATCCATGGGCTGGAGGGACAACACACTATTACTACAGACATCATCCATGGACTGGAGGGACAACACACTATTACTACAGACATCATCCATGGGCTGTAGGGACAACACACTATTACTACAGACATCATCCATGGGCTGTAGGGACAACACACTATTACTACAGACATCATCCATGGGCTGGAGGGACAACACACTACTACTAGACATCATCCATGGGCTGGAGGGACAACACACTATTACTACAGACATCATCCATGGACTGGAGGGACAACACACTATTACCACAGACATCATCCATGGGCTGGAGGGACAACACACTATTACTACAGACATCATCCATGGGCTGGAGGGACAACACACTATTACTACAGACATCATCCATGGGCTGTAGGGACAACACACTATTACTACAGACATCATCCATGGACTGGAGGGACAACACACTATTACTACAGACATCATCAATGGGCTGTAGGGACAACACACTATTACTACAGACATCATCCATGGACTGGAGGGACAACACACTATTACTACAGACATCATCCATGGACTGGAGGGACAACACACTATTACTACAGACATCATCCATGGGCTGGAGGGACAACACACTATTACTACAGACATCATCCATGGACTGGAGGGACAACACACTATTACTACAGACATCATCCATGGACTGGAGGGACAACACACTATTACTACAGACATCATCCATGGGCTGGAGGGACAACACACTATTACTACAGACATCATCAATGGGCTGGAGGGACAACACACTATTACTACAGACATCATCCATGGACTGGAGGGACAACACACTATTACTACAGACATCATCCATGGGCTGGAGGGACAACACACTACTACTATAGACATCATCCATGGGCTGGAGGGACAACACACTATTACTACAGACATCATCCATGGACTGGAGGGACAACACACTATTACTACAGACATCATCCATGGACTGGAGGGACAACACACTATTACTACAGACATCATCCATGGACTGGAGGGACAACACACTATTACTACAGACATCATCCATGGGCTGGAGGGACAACACACTATTACTACAGACATCATCAATGGGCTGGAGGGACAAAACACTATTACTACAGACATCATCCATGGGCTGGAGGGACAACACACTATTACTACAGACATCATCCATGGGCTGGAGTGACAACACACTACTACTATAGACATCATCCATGGGCTGGAGGGACAACACACTATTACTACAGACATCATCCATGGGCTGTAGGGACAACACACTATTACTACAGACATCATCCATGGGCTGGAGGGACAACACACTACTACTATAGACATCATCCATGGACTGGAGGGGAAACACACTTATTTAGCCACTACAGAAGTCAATCAAACTGGTACAAAGAGATGTTTCAGGACCATCAACATTCAGTCTATAGAGTTGTGTTATAATCTTACCTCCCCGTCAGGCCCGATGCCACTCATCCCTTCCCCGCTCTCATCAATATTCTATGGGTTAGATAGGACAGGACAGGTGAGCACAGGTACATTAACAGGAAGCTGCTAGTGACACAGCACTAAATATCACAGATCTATAATGATGTTGCTAACATGGTATCAGTGCTTCCTCAGACAGATATCATTGGGTCTCCAGATTTGAACTGTGACCTGTGTAGAACTCTCACCTTCTTCTTCTGCTTCTTCTTCTTCTTCTTCATGTTGGCTGCTTGTGCAGCCTTGTGTTCGTAGACTAGGTCAGTGAGGTTAGCTACGTACTCGTCAGTCTGCTGCAGCAGATACGCCAGGCGCTTGTCCTTCTTCTGGTCAATCAGCTTCCTGTAGCCCTCCTCATCCTCCGCCTGCACAGACAGGGGGTTTAAAGGTTAGAGGTCAACAGGGGAAACAAAAGGGATTAACTTTAAAAGCTTCCTGTAGCCCTCCGCATCCTTCCCTCATCCTCCCCTCCTCATCCTCTTCATCCTCTCCTCCTCCTCATCATCCTCTTCTCTAACTCACCATGAGTCTCTTCCCCTCTTCATCTTCTCCTCTAACTCACCATGAGTCTCTTCCCCTCTTCATCCTCTCCTCCTCATCATCCTCTCCTCTAACACACCATGAGTCTCTTCCCCTCTTCATCCTCTCCTCTAACTCACCATGCGTCTCCTCCCCTCTTCATCCTCTCCTCATCATCCTCTCCTCTAACTCACCATGAGTCTCCTCCCCTCTTCATCCAATCCTCTAACTCACCATGAGTCTCCTCCCCTCTTCATCCTCTCCTCTAACTCACCATGAGTCTCTTCCCCTCTTCATCCTCTCCTCTAACTCACCATGAGTCTCTCCTCCTCATCATCCTCCCCTCTAACTCACCATGAGTCTCCTCCCCTCTTCATCCTCTCCTCCTCATCATCCTCTCCTTTAACTCACCATGAATCTCCTCCCCTCTTCATCCTCTCCTCTAACTCACCATGAGTCTCCTCCCCTCTTCATCCTCTCCTCCTCATCCTCTCCTCTAACGCACCATGAATCTCCTCCCCTCTTCATCCTCTCCTCTAACTCACCATGAGTCTCCTCCCCTCTTCATCCTCTCCTCTAACTCACCATGAGTCTCCCCCCTCTTCATCCTCTCCTCATCATCCTCTCCTCTAACTCACCATGAGTCTCCTCCTCATCATCTTCTCCTCTAACTCACCATGAGTCTCTTCCCCTCTTCATCCTCTCCTCTAACTCACCATGAGTCTCCTCATCCTCTCCTTCTCGATCCTCTCTGTCTCTTTCTTCTGTTCTCTCTCTGTGTTAGTGTGCCAGGTGGTGATGGCCTTGTTCTGCTTCTGCATCTTGGCAGTGATAGAGCGGTGGTAGTCCTTAAAGTCCTTGGCATGCTGCAGGATGCTGTTCAGATACTCCTGAGAGTGAGACAAAGGAAGAACATGTTACCAAACATATTATTAGGGCTGTGAAACAGAGGGGGAAACATTATTAGGGCTGTGAAACAGAGGGGAAACATTATTAGGGCTGTGAAACAGAGGGGAACACATTATTAGGGCTGTGAAACAGAGGGGGAACATTATTAGGGCTGTGAAACAGAGGGGAAACATTATTAGGGCTGTGAAACAGAGGGGAACACATTATTAGGGCTGTGAAACAGGGGGAAACATTATTAGGGCTGTGAAACAGAGGGGAACACATTATTAAGGCTGTGGAACAGAGGGGGAAACATTATTAGGGCTGTGAAACAGAGGGGGAACACATTATTAGGTCTGTGAAACAGAGGGGAACATTATTAGGGCTGTGAAACAGAGGGGAACACATTATTCGGGCTGTGATACAGAGGGGAACACATTATTAGGGCTGTGAAACAGAGGGAAACACATTATTAGGGCTGTGAAACAGAGGGGAAACATTATTAGGGCTGTGAAACAGAGGGGGAAACATTTTTAGGGCTGTGAAACAGAGGGGGAACATTATTAGGGCTGTGAAACAGAGGGGGAACACATTATTAGGGCTGTGAAACAGAGGGGAAACATTATTAGGGCTGTGAAACAGAGGGGGAAACATTATTAGGGCTGTGAAACAGAGGGGAACACATTATTAGGGCTGTGAAACAGAGGGGGAAACATTATTAGGGCTGTGAAACAGAGGGGGAACACATTATTAGGGCTGTGAAACAGAGGGGAAACATTATTAGGGCTGTGAAACAGAGGGGAACACATTATTAGGGCTGTGAAACAGAGGGGAAACATTATTAGGGCTGTGAAACAGAGGGGAACACATTATTAGGGCTGTGAAACAGAGGGGAAACATTATTAGGGCTGTGAAACAGAGGGGGAACATTATTAGGGCTGTGAAACAGAGGGGAACACATTATTAGGGCTGTGAAACATTATTAGGGCTGTGAAACAGAGGGGGAACATCATTAGGGCTGTGAAACAGAGGGGGAAACATTATTAGGGCTGTGAAACAGAGGGGAAACATTATTAGGGCTGTGAAACAGGGGGGAGCACATTATTAGGGCTGTGAAACAGAGGGGGAACACATTATTAGGGCTGTGAAACAGAGGGGGAAACATTATTAGGGCTGTGAAACAGAGGGGAAACATTATTAGGGCTGTGAAACAGGGGGGAGCACATTATTAGGGCTGTGAAACAGAGGGGGAAACATTATTAGGGCTGTGAAACAGAGGGGGAACATTATTAGGGCTGTGAAACATTATTAGGGCGGTGAAACAGAGGGGAAACATTATTAGGGCTGTGAAACAGAGGGGGAAACATTATTATGGCTGTGAAACAGAGGGGGGAACATTATTAGGGCTGTGAAACAGGGGGAACACATTATTAGGGCTGTGAAACAGGGGGGAACACATTATTAGGGCTGTGAAACAGAGGGGGAACATTATTAGGGCTGTGAAACAGAGGGGAACACATTATTAGGGCTGTGAAACATTATTAGGGCTGTGAAACAGGGGGGGACATTATTAGGGCTGTGAAACAGAGGGGGAAACATTATTAGGGCTGTGAAACAGAGGGGAAACATTATTAGGGCTGTGAAACAGGGGGGAGCACATTATTAGGGCTGTGAAACAGAGGGGGAACACATTATTAGGGCTGTGAAACAGAGGGGGAAACATTATTAGGGCGGTGAAACAGAGGGGAAACATTATTAGGGCTGTGAAACAGAGGGGGAAACATTATTATGGCTGTGAAACAGAGGGGGGAACATTATTAGGGCTGTGAAACAGGGGGAACACATTATTAGGGCTGTGAAACAGGGGGGAACACATTATTAGGGCTGTGAAACAGGGGGGAACACATTATTAGGGCTGTGAAACAGGGGGAAACATTATTAGGGCTGTGAAACAGAGGGGGGACATTATTAGGGCTGTGAAACAGGGGGGAACACATTATTAGGGCTGTGAAACAGGGGGGAACACTTTATTAGGGCTGTGAAACCGAGGGGGGACATTATTAGGGCTGTGAAACAGAGGGGGAACATTATTAGGGCTGTGAAACAGAGGGGGAACATTATTAGGGCTGTGAAACAGAGGGGGAACATTATTAGGGCTGTGAAACAGAGGGGGAACACATTATTAGGGCTGCGAAACAGAGGGGGAACATTATTAGGGCTGTGAAACAGAGGGGGAACATTATTAGGGCTGTGAAACAGAGGGGGAACACATTATTAGGGCTGTGAAACAGAGGGGGAACATTATTAGGGCTGTGAAACAGAGGGGGAACACATTATTAGGGCTGTGAAACAGAGGGGGAACATTATTAGGGCTGTGAAACAGAGGGGGAACATTATTAGGGCTGTGAAACAGAGGGGGAACATTATTAGGGCTGTGACAGTAATTTGTTAACTGTGACATTGGGGATGTTAGATGAAAATAAAATAACCGTCAAAACCATAAATAAAATGTTTCAGCAACTTTATTTAATGTAGATAGATATATGTTACCCATAGGAGGTGTGTTACTATTGATATTATTTTGCTAACTTAGTCTGTCTATTAAAATGGACACATGTCCCACTTTTCCAACTATCTGTCCCCCTTTTCCAACTATCTGTCCCCCTTTTCCAACTATCTGTCCCCCTTTTCCAACTATCTGTCCCCCTTTTCCAACTATCTGTGTCCCTTTTCCAACTATCTGTCCCCCTTTTCCAACTATCTGTCCCCCTTTTCCAACTATCTGTCCCCCTTTTCCAACTATCTGTCCCCCTTTTCCAACTATCTGTGTCCCTTTTCCAACTATCTGTGTCCCTTTTCCAACTATCTGTGTCACTTTTCCAACTATCTGTGTCACTTTTCCAACTATCTGTCCCCCTTTTCCAACTATCTGTGTCCCTTTTCCAACTATCTGTCCCCCTTTTCCAACTATCTGTGTCACTTTTCCAACTATCTGTCCCCCTTTTCCAACTATCTGTGTCACTTTTCCAACTATCTGTGTCACTTTTCCAACTATCTGTGTCCCTTTTCCAACTATCTGTCCCCCTTTTCCAACTATCTGTGCCACTTTTCCAACTATCTGTGCCCAAATCCGCTATATGCGCTGGGTGGGGTGAAGATCAATTCAGTTCATTGAATAGGGGTGGGATGAAAAGTGGGGACTGGGGGGTACCTATATATATTATAGCTGATAGGGTGGGGGTACATGGGTAGCCTCTGCCCTTCACCTCTGGTCTTCTTCATTGTTCAATAGATCGGAGGAGTCAGGTGAAAAAGATGGCTCTCGGAGCAACAAAATACATAGCATCGACAATTTGAGCACATTTGGGTTTCAAACCTAATGAAGATGGAGAACCAGATGACTTGCACCAGTCTGTTTGCAGAATAAGCGCAAAAACATAACTATGAATTCCAGCACCACAAATCTTCGTAACCACCTGTGGATTAACCATCCTACGGCCTACAGTGCACTCAGAAAGTATTCAGACCCCTTCCCTACTTCCACATTTCGTTACGTTACAGCCCCATTGTAAAATGGATAAAACAAAATATACACATAATACCCCATAATGACAAAGTGAAAACAGGTTCAGACAGGTGGGGTGCAAAAGGCACATGACAACCAGCTTGGAGTTTGCCAAAAGGCACATGACAGCCCGCTTGGAGTTTGCCAAAAGGCACATGACAACCAGCTTGGAGTTTGCCAAAAGGCACATGACAGCCCGCTTGGAGTTTGCCAAAAGGCACATGACAACCAGCTTGGAGTTTGCCAAAAGGCACATGACAACCAGCTTGGAGTTTGCCAAAAGGCACATGACAACCTGCTTGGAGTTTGCCAAAAGGCACATGACAATCCGCTTGGAGTTTGCCAAAAGACACATGACAACCAGCTTGGAGTTTGCCAAAAGGCACATGACAACCAGCTTGGAGTTTGCCAAAAGGCACATGACAACCAGCTTGGAGTTTGCCAAAAGGCACATGACAACCAGCTTGGAGTTTGACAAAAGGCACATGACAACCAGCTTGGAGTTTGCCAAAAGGCACATGACAACCAGCTTGGAGTTTGCCAAAAGGCACATGACAACCAGCTTGGAGTTTGCCAAAAGGCACCTAAAGGACTCTCAGACCATGATAAACTGGTATCTGGTCTGATGAAACCAAGATTGAACTCTTTGGCCTGAATGCTGCATCTGGATGAATCCTGGCACCATCCCTATGGCAGCAGCATCATGCTGTGGGGATGTTTTTCAGCGTTGGGGACTGGGACATTAGTCAGGATCAAGGGAAAGATGAACGGAGCAAAGTACAGAGATCCTTGATGGAAACCTGCTCCAGAGCTCTCAGGACCTCAGACTGGGGTGAAGGTTCACCTTCCAACAAGACAACGACCATAAGCACACAGCCAAGACAACGCAGGAGTGGCTTCAGGACAAGTCTCTGAATGTCCTTGAGTGGCCCAGCCAGAGCCCGGACTTGAACACGATCTCTGGAGAGACCTGAAAATAGCTGTGCAGCAACGCTCCCCAGCCAACCTGACAAAGCTTGACAGGATCTGCAGAGAAGAATGGGAGAAACTCCCCAAATACAGGTGTGCCGAGCTGGTAGCGTCATACCCAACAAGACATTAGGCTGTAATCGCTGCCAAAGGTGCTTCAACAAAGTACTGAGTAAAGGGTCTGAATACTTGTGTAAATAAGGTATGTTTTAAATTTGATATACATTTGCAAACATATCTAAAAACGTGTTTTCACTTTGTTATTATAGGGTATTGTGTGGAGATTGATGTGGGGAAAAACGATTTAATCAATTTTAGAATAAGGCTGTAACGTTAAAGAAAAGGGAAAAGGGAAGGGGTCTGAATACTTTCCGAATGCACTATACGCCCGACTTGGCTGCCTCGCCAACCACATCTGGCCAGCGGCAGCTCAGTGTGGCAGCCTTTGCCCGAGGCACAAAATACAAAACAGGACACGGATAAATGGCAAGCACTGACAGACAGTTTAACGTGTTACATAGCTGTAGGAATGGTGCCCTTCAGAACGGTGGAGAAACCTGCCTTCAAAGAAATCCTCCATAAATTTGACAAACTATACGAGTTACCAGGCAGAAAGTATTTATCTGAAACAGCGGTCCCTACCTTGTTCAACAAGGTGAAGGTTCAGACAGAGCTAAAGGAAGTGGATTTTGTTACACTGACCACGGAGATGTGGTCAAGTGTAAATATGACTCCTTACGTGAGCCTGACAGGGCACTATCTCATGAAAGCCTGGACACTGAAACATCCTACATGCCGGAATCCCGCACAGCCGACAACCTGATCGAAGACCTGCGTTTGGGATTGCTTGACTGGGACCTTGATGAAAATAAACTGTCCTGTATCACCACAGAAAACGGGGCCAATATTGTGGCTGCAGTGAGGCAACTAAATTGCTTTGGCCACAATCTCCATCTCGCCGTCACCAACAGTGTAAATAGCTAGAGCACACGCACAGACCGGGCTGTAGGCCTATGCAGAACTCTGGTGGGCATTTTGTTTTCCAGAGCTGGCTAAATAAGAGGAACCTAGTGAAGGCACAGACGAAGCGGGCGAGCCTTGAATGAGGGGATTGGCAAAAAAGGTTGTTGCAGAGAAAAAGTCACAATGTAGAGAAAAAGTCACAGTCTTTCTCCCTTCATAATGTAGAACTGGTGCCATCAGGATCCAGAGTTGGGTCTTTCTCCCTTCATAATGTAGAACTGGTGCCATCAGGGTCCAGCGTTGGGTCTTTCTCCCTTCATAATGTAGAACTGGTGCCATCAGGATCCAGAGTTGGGTCTTTCTCCCTTCATAATGTAGAACTGGTGCCATCAGGATCCAGAGTTGGGTCTTTCTCCCTTCATAATGTAGAACTGGTGCCATCAGGATCCAGTGTTGGGTCTTTCTCCCTTCATAATGTAGAACTGGTGCCATCAGGATCCAGAGTTGGGTCTTTCTCCCTTCATAATGTAGAACTGGTGCCATCAGGATCCAGCGTTGGGTCTTTCTCCCTTCATAATGTAGAACTGGTGCCATCAGCATCCAGCATTGGGTCTTTCTCTCTTCATAATGTAGAACTGGTGCCATCAGGATCCAGCGTTGGGTCTTTCTCCCTTCATAATGTAAAACTGGTGCCATCAGGATCCAGCGTTGGGTCTTTCTCCCTTCATAATGTAGAACTGGTGCCATCAGGATCCAGCGTTGGGTCTTTCTCCTTTCATAATGTAGAACTGGTGCCATCAGGATCCAGCGTTGGGTCTTTCTCCCTTCATAATGTAGAACTGGTGCCATCAGCATCCAGCAATGGGTCTTTCTCTCTTCATAATGTAGAACTGGTGCCATCAGGATCCAGCGTTGGGTCTTTCTCCCTTCATAATGTAAAACTGGTGCCATCAGGATCCAGCGTTGGGTCTTTCTCCCTTCATAATGTAGAACTGGTGCCATCAGGATCCAGCGTTGGGTCTTTCTCCTTTCATAATGTAGAACTGGTGCCATCAGGATCCAGCGTTGGGTCTTTCTCCCTTCATAATGTAGAACTGGTGCCATCAGGATCCAGCGTTGGGTCTTTCTCCTTTCATAATGTAGAACTGGTGCCATCACGATCCAGAGTTGGGTATTTCTCCCTTCATAATGTAGAACTGGTGCCATCAGGATCCAGCATTTGGTCTTTCTCCCTTCATAATGTAGAACTGGTGCCATCAGGATCCAGCGTTGGGTCTTTCTCCTTTCATAATGTAGAACTGGTGCCATCAGGATCCAGCGTTGGGTCTTTCTCCCTTCATAATGTAGAACTGGTGCCATCAGGATCCAGAGTTGGGTCTTTCTCCCTTCATAATGTAGAACTGGTGCCATCAGGATCCAGAGTTGGGTCTTTCTCCCTTCATAATGTAGAACTGGTGCCATCAGGATCCAGAGTTGGGTCTTTCTCCCTTCATAATGTAGAACTGGTGCCATCAGGATCCAGCGTTGGGTCTTTCTCTCTTCATAATGTAGAACTGGTGCCATCAGGATCCAGCATTGGGTCTTTCTCCCTTCATAATGTAGAACTGGTGCCATCAGGATCCAGCGTTGGGTCTTTCTCCCTTCATAATGTAGAACTGGAGCCATCAGGATCCAGAGTTGGGTCTTTCTCCCTTCATAATGTAGAACTGGAGCCATCAGGATCCAGAGTTGGGTCTTTCTCCCTTCATAATGTAGAACTGGTGCCATCAGGATCCAGAGTTGGGTCTTTCTCCCTTCATAATGTAGAACTGGTGCCATCAGGATCCAGCGTTGGGTCTTTCTCCCTTCATAATGTAGAACTGGTGCCATCAGGATCCAGCGTTGGGTCTTTCTCCCTTCATAATGTAGAACTGGTGCCATCAGGATCCAGAGTTGGGTCTTTCTCCTTTCATAATGTAGAACTGGTGCCATCAGGATCCAGCGTTGGGTCTTTCTCCCTTCATAATGTAAAACTGGTGCCATCAGGATCCAGCGTTGGGTCTTTCTCCCTTCATAATGTAGAACTGGTGCCATCAGGATCCAGCGTTGGGTCTTTCTCCTTTCATAATGTAGAACTGGTGCCATCAGGATCCAGCGTTGGGTCTTTCTCCCTTCATAATGTAGAACTGGTGCCATCAGCATCCAGCGTTGGGTCTTTCTCCCTTCATAATGTAGAACTGGAGCCATCAGGATCCAGAGTTGGGTCTTTCTCCCTTCATAATGTAGAACTGGAGCCATCAGGATCCAGAGTTGGGTCTTTCTCCCTTCATAATGTAGAACTGGTGCCATCAGGATCCAGAGTTGGGTCTTTCTCCCTTCATAATGTAGAACTGGTGCCATCAGGATCCAGCGTTGGGTCTTTCTCCCTTCATAATGTAGAACTGGTGCCATCAGGATCCAGCGTTGGGTCTTTCTCCCTTCATAATGTAGAACTGGTGCCATCAGGATCCAGAGTTGGGTCTTTCTCCTTTCATAATGTAGAACTGGTGCCATCAGGATCCAGCGTTGGGTCTTTCTCCCTTCATAATGTAGAACTGGTGCCATCAGGATCCAGCGTTGGGTCTTTCTCCCTTCATAATGTAAAACTGGTGCCATCAGGATCCAGATGTCACGATTCTTCAAAGTCGAACCCAGAAGCAGACCAGGACAAGGAGAGTAGGAAAAAGGTGAGTATTTATTTACAAATGAATGGGTAGATATATCCAGGTGGTGTAGCGGGTAGCGGTGATGAGTTGATGGGAGTAAATAGGTGGATCCAATGGGGAAGCGGAATCCTCTGACGACCAGGCGGGAATGGGGTAAATGATCCGGGTGAGTAATGTTCATGGCTAACGATCCGGCAGGGAATGGATGTCAGGTCAGAGATTTTGAAGGGGAGAGGTGATGATCAGGACAGGTGTGCAGATTACTGATGGGATACAGGTGCGGGTGAACATCGATCTCCCAACAAGCTAATTCGCCCGGCAACCAGACAGGGTGCGTTCCAGGACACCGGAAACACACTCTAGGACAGAAACACAGGCAAACACAGACTCAGGAAGCGGGATTCGTGACACCAGAGTGACACCAGAGTTGGGCCCTTCATAATGTAGAACTGGTGCCATCAGGATCCAGAGTTGGGTCTTTCTCCCTTCATAATGTAGAACTGGTGCCATCAGGATCCAGCGTTGGGTCTTTCTCCCTTCATAATGTAGAACTGGTGCCATCAGGATCCAGCGTTGGGTCTTTCTCCCTTCATAATGTAGAACTGGTGCCATCAGGATCCAGCGTTGGGTCTTTCTCCCTTCATAATGTAGAACTGGTGCCATCAGGATCCAGAGTTGGGTCTTTCTCCCTTCATAATGTAGAACTGGTGCTATCAGGATCAAGCGTTGGGTCTTTCTCCCTTCATAATGTAGAACTGGTGCCATCAGGATCCAGCGTTGGGTCTTTCTCCCTTCATAATGTAGAACTGGTGCCATCAGGATCCAGCGTTGGGTCTTTCTCCCTTCATAATGTAGAACTGGTGCCATCAGGATCCAGCGTTGGGTCTTTCTCCCTTCATAATGTAAAACTGGTGCCATCAGGATCCAGCGTTGGGTCTTTCTCCATTCATAATGTAGAACTGGTGCCATCAGGATCCAGAGTTGGGTCTTTCTCCTTTCATAATGTAGAACTGGTGCCATCAGGATCCAGCATTGGGTCTTTCTCTCTTCATAATGTAGAACTGGTGCCATCAGGATCCAGCGTTGGGTCTTTCTCCCTTCATAATGTAGAACTGGTGCCATCAGGATCCAGCATTGGGTCTTTCTCTCTTCATAATGTAGAACTGGTGCCATCAGGATCCATAGTTGGGTCTTTCTCCCTTCATGTGACTCTTCAGGGCCGATTCACCCATGCTCAAAATGTCAAAGTCTGATGCATTTTTTAGGGGTTGGTGTGGGTTGGTTGGGTCCAGAGATGTAGTGGTAAAAAGGTGGGTAAACTATACTGAACAAAATTATAAAATGCAACATTTAAAAAGTGTTGGTCCCATGTTTCATGAGCTGAAATAAAAGATCCTAGACATTTTCCATATGCACAAAAAGCAGGATGGAATATACATTTGCCCAGAATTTTTGCTATCAATGTGACGTTCCACAGCGCCTAATCAGTCAGTTCTGTACTTGCCTGGCTGCGTGGCAGTGTGGGTGGAATGAGCTCATTTCCAGATTTTCAAGGTATTCCACGACTTTTGAGTGCCAAATTCAAGGACTTTAAGCACCTCAAGCACTTTGTGCGAACCCTGTCTCTGGTGAGAGTTACATCACCGTCTCCTCAGTGAAGCCTATGGCTGACTCCACTGATGTTCTCTCTGATGAGAGTTACATCACCGTCTCCTCAGTGAAGCCTATGGCTGACTCCACTGATGTTCTCTCTGGTGAGAGTTACATCACCGTCTCGTCAGTGAAGCCTATGGCTGACTCCACTGATGTTCTCTCTGGTGAGAGTTACATCACCGTCTCGACAGTGAAGCCTATGGCTGACTCCACTGATGTTCTCTCTGGTGAGAGTTACATTACCGTCTCGTCAGTGAAACCTATGGCTGACTCCACTGATGTTCTCTCTGGTGAGAGTTACATCACAGTCTCGTCACTTCTGGGCTCCAGTTACTGATGGGAGATCTGCTAAAGCCCGACTTCATCAACAACACCGACCTAACACAAAGCCTCAAAAGGAAGATGTCCAGTGTGCACGAGGACAATTACAGCCTACCGACAATAAAATACCTTTTTGTGCAAGTTTTCTCTCCTGGA
The DNA here is from genome assembly GCF_045791955.1 of Oncorhynchus clarkii lewisi. NCBI lineage: Eukaryota > Metazoa > Chordata > Actinopteri > Salmoniformes > Salmonidae > Oncorhynchus > Oncorhynchus clarkii. The sequence goes on along the minus strand of NC_092176.1, from coordinate 48,133,723 downwards.
TTCGAGATACAGAGGCAAGAGGATGATTTGAAGGAGACAAGAAAAGTATGGTGGCATGGGGAGGCTGGGGTGGTCGTGCTACTGCAAATGGGGGAGAAGATGACTGGAACGATGGAGTGAGTCCACCACCATCTGCCAAGAAAAGGAAATCCTCCAGAAGCGATGGGCCCAAACCACTGCCGCTGTACTTCTGTTTTGCACCGACTGGAATATGTTCCGAGATTCATCCTATGGCATTGAGGAGTGCGTGTGTGTGTGTGTGGTATTAATCAGATTTGACTGCTATCTTGGGTTATCTGATGTGAAAGAGACTTGTAGTACTGTGTGCTTCCCATAGTCTGTTCTGGACTTGGGGACTGTGAAGAGACCTCTGGTGGCATATCTTGTGTGTCTGTGTGTGTTAGCTGTTTGAACAGAGTTTGTTCAGCAGAAGATGGAACAGGTAATGGTCCAGAGAGTTCACTCACCTGGTGTTTCTGTCTGCGTTTCCTCTCCTGTTCCATCTTCTGCTGTTTCTCCAGTTTCTCTGTCATGCGAGCCTCCCTCAGCGTCTGGCGCTTGCTCCTCTTGTAAGCCTTGGAGTTCAGGGCTGTCTCCAGGGTGGTGTCTCTACGCATACACTGGACCACATCCTGACGCAGCTATAGGAGGAGAGGTGGAATATGTATGAAATTAGGAAAACGGTAACCAGCTACAATAACTATCCAATACATGTCAATGATGGGCTGGTGTCTTTCAATTGGGTGATGATAGTGTTGTTTGTCTGGGTCTAGATGTTAGTGTAGCCTACATGTCGTTAGAAGTGTTCATGAAGCGTACAGTTTATGCTGAGATGACGTCATACCTGTCGTTGGAAGTTGAGAAGTCTCAAAGCCTTGAGTTCCACCGTGGCTTTACTCCTCAGGTCCGGAGGCAGAGCTCCAGGTAGACTCTCCAGCTCCCGGATCCGGTGAGCGATACGAGCCTGCAGCCTGGGGAAGAGAGAATGATGAGGTAGTGTCCATGAGGAATGTGGTAGGATGATAATGAGGTAGTGCCCATGAGGAAAGTGGTAGGATGATGATGAGGTAGTGCACATGGGGAGATTGGTAGGATGAGGTAGTGCCCATTGGGAGAGTGGTAGGATGAGGTAGTGCCCATGGGGAGAGTGGTAGGATGAGGTAGTGCCCATAGGGAGAGTGGTAGGATGAGGTAGTGCCCATGGTCGGAAGTTTACATACACTCAGGTTGGAGTCATTAAAACGTGTTTGTCAACCACTCCACACATTTCTTGTGAACAAACGATAGTTTTGACAAGTCGGTGCATGACACAAGTAATCTTTTCAACAATTGTTTACAGACAGATTATTTCACTTTCACTGTATCACAATTCCAGTGGGTCAGAAGTGTACATACACTAAGTTGACTGTGCCTTTAAACAGCGTGGAAAATTCCAGAAAATTATGTCATGGCTTTAGAAGCTTCTGATAGGCTAATTGACATCATTTGAGTCAATTGGAAGAGTACCTGTGGATGTATTTCAAGGCCTACCTTCAAACTCAGTGCCTCTTTGCTTGACATCATGGGGAAATCAAAAGAAATCAGCCAAGGCCTCAGAAAAAAAATTGTAGACCTCCACAAGTCTGGTTCATCCTTGGGAGCAATTTCCAAACACCTAAAGGTACCACGTCCATCTGTACAAACAATAGTACGCAAGTATAAACACCATGGGACCACGCAGCCGTCGTACAGCTCAGGAAGGAGACTCGTTCTGTCTCCTAGACATGGACGTACTTTGGTGAGAAAAGTAGAAATCAATCCCAGAACAACAGCAAAGGACCTTGTGAAGATGCTGGAGGAAACAGGTACAAAAGTATCTATATCCACAGTAAAACAAGTCTTATATCGACATAACCTGAAAGGCCGCTCAGCATGGAAGAAGCCACTGCTCCAAAACCGCCATAAAAAAGCCAGACTACGGTTTGCAACTGCACATGGGGACAAAGATCATACTTTTTGGAGAAATATCCTCTGGTCTGATAAAACAAAAATAGAACTGCCTGGCCATAATGTCCATCGTTATGTTTGGAGGAGAAGGGGGAGGCTTGCGAGCCGAAGAACACCATCCCGACTGTGAAGCATGGGGTGGCAGCATCATGTTGTGGGGGTGCTTTGATGCAGGAGGGACTGTTACACTTCACAAAATAGATGGCTTCATGAGCAATGAAAATTACGTGGATACATTCTAAAGTTGTGGCAAAATGGCCTAAGGACAACAAAGTCAAAGTATTGGTGTGGCCATCACAAAGCCCTCAAATCTATATAAAATTTGTGGGCAGAACTGAACAAGTGTGTGCAAGAAAGGAGGCCTACAAACCTGACTCAGTTACACCAGCTCTGGCAGGAGGAATGGGCCAAAATTCACCCAACTTATTGTAGGAAGCTTGTGGAAGGCTACCTGAAATGTTTGACCCAAGTTAAACAATTTAAAGGCAATGCTACCAAATACTAATTGAGTATAAACTTCTGACCCACTGGGAATGTGATGAAAGAAATAAAAGTAGAATTAATCATTCTCTCTACTATTATTCTGACATTTCACATTCTTAAAATAAAGTGGTGATCCTAACTGACCGAAGACAGGGAATTTTTACGAGGATTAAATGTCAGGAATTGTGAAAAAATGAATTGAAGAATCATATCACCTCTACCTTACCTGACACCCTAGACCCACGTCAATTTGCTTACCGCCCCAATAGGTCCACTGATGATGCAATCACCATCACACTGCCCTATCCCATCTGGATAAGAGGAATACCTATGTAAGAATGCTGTTCATTGACTATAGCTCAGCCTTCAACACCATAGTACCCTCCAAGCTCATCACACTCAGGGACCTGGGTCAAAAACCACACCCTGTGCAACTGGGTCCTGGACTTCCTGACGGGCCGCCCCCAGGTGGTGAAGGTAGGAAACAACACCTCCACTTCGCTGACTCTCAACACTGGTGCCCCACAAGTTTGCGTGCTCAGCCCCCTCCTGTACTCCCTGTTCACCCATGACTTAGTGGCCATGCACGCCTCCAACTTAAACATCAAGTTTGCAGTAGTAGTAGGCTTGATTACAAAAACAAAGGAGCTTGGATTTCAGGAAACAGCAGAGGGAGCACCCCCCCATCGACAGGACAGCAGTGGAGAGGTTAGTAAGTTTTAAGTTCCGCTGTGTACATATCACTAACAAACTGAAATGGTCCACCCACACAGACAGCGTGGTGAAGAAGGCACACCTCAGGAGGTTGAAGAAATTTGCCTTGTCAGCTAAAACCTTCACAAACTTTTACAGATGCACAATTGAGAGCATCCTGTCGGGCTGTATCACAGCCTGGTACGGCAAATGCACCGCTCACAACCGCAGGGGTCTCCAGAGGGTAGTGCGGTCTGCACAACGCATCACCGGGGGCAAACTACCTGCCCTCCAGTCCAGGACACCTACACCACCTGATGTCACAGGAAGGCCAAAAAGATCATCAAGGACAACAACCACCCGAGCCACTGCCTGTTCACCCCGCTATCATCCAGAAGGCGAGGTCAGTACAGGTGCATCAAAGCTGGGACCGAGAGACTGTTAAACAGCTTCTATCTCAAGGCCATCAGACTGCTAAACAGCCATCACTAACACTGAGAGACGTCTGCCTACATTGAGACCCAATCACTGGCCACTTGAATAAATGGACCACTAGCCACTTGAATAAATGGATCACTGGCCACTTGAATAAATGGATCACTGGCCACTTGAATAAATGGATCACTAGCCACTTTAATAAATGGATCACTAGTCACTTTAATAAATGGATCACTGGCCACTTGAATAAATGGATCACTAGTCACTTTAATAAATGGATCACTAGCCACTTGAAAAAATGGATCACTGGCCACTTGAATAAATGGATCACTAGCCACTTTAATAAATGGACCACTAGCCACTTGAATAAATGGATCACTGGCCTCGAAGCTGAGACAGAGAGACTGAAAAACAGCTACTATCAAGGCCATCAGACTGTTAAACAGCCACCACCAGCACAAAGAAGCTGCTGCCTACATACAGCGACTTGAAATCATTGGCCACTTTAATAATAATTACATATCTTGCACGACTCATCTCATATGTATATACTGTATTGTATACTATCTACAGTATCTTAGTCTATGCCGCTCTGACATTGCTCATCCATTTATTTATATATTCTTAATTCCATTCCTTTACTTAGAATTGTGTGTATTAGGTATTTGTTGTGAAATTGTTAGATATTACTTGTTATTTAACCAGGTAGGCCAGTTGAGAACAAGTTCTTATTGACAACTCCGACCTGGCAAAGATAAAGCAAAGCAGTGCGACACACACAATAACACAGAGTTACACATGGAACACAGCGTACAGTCAATAACACAATACAAATAAATAAATAACAGTGTGCACAAATGAGGTAAGATAAGGGAGGTAAGACAATAAATAGGCCATAGTGGCAAAATAATTACAATATAGCAATTAAACACTGGAATGATAGATGTGCAGAAGATGAATGTGTAAGGAGATATACTGGGGTGCAAAGGAGCAAAAAAATAAATAATAATAACAGTATGGGGATGAGGTAGTTGGATGGGCTATTTACAGATGGGCTATTTACAGATGGGCTATTTACAGATGGGCTATGTACAGGTGCAGTGATATGTGAGCTGCTCTGACAGCTGGTGCTTAAAGATAGTGAGGGAAATATGAGTCTCCAGCTTCAGTGATTTTTGCAATTCGTTCCAGTCATTGGCAGCAGGGAACTGGAAGGAAAGGCTGCCAAAGAGGAATTGGCTTTGGGGGTGAACAGCGAAATAAACCTGCAGGAGCGCGTGCTACGGGTGGGTGCTCCTATGGTGACCAGTGAGCTGAGATAAGGCGGAGCTTTACCTAGCAAAGACTTATCGATGACCTGGAGCCAGTGGGTTTGGCAACGAATATGAAGCGAGGGCCAGCCAACGAGAGCATACAGGTCGCAGTGGTGGATAGTATATGGGCCTTTGGTGAGAAAACTGATGGCACTGTAATATACTGGATCCAATTTGCTGATTAGTGTTGGAGGCTATTTTGTAAATTACATCGCTGAAGTCGAGGATCTGTAGGATAATCAGTTTTACGAGGGTATGTTTGGCAGCATGAGTGAAGGATGCTTTGTTGTGAAATAGGAAGCCGATTCTAGATTTAATTTTGGATTGGAGATGTTTAGTATGAGTCTGGAAGGAGAGTTTACAGTCCAGCCAGACACCTAGGTATTTGTAGTTGTCCACATATTCTATGTCAGAACCGTCCAAAGTAGTGATGCTGGACAGGCGGGCAGGTGCTGGTAGCGATCGGTTGAAGGGCATGCATTTAGTTTTACTTGCATTTAAGAGCAGTTGGAGGCCACTGAGCATTGAAGCTCGTCTGGAGGTTAGTTAACACAGTGTCCAAAAAAGGGCCAGAAGTCTACAAAATGGTGTCGTCTGCGTAGAGGTGGATCGGAGAATCACCAGCAGCAAGAGCGACATCATTCATGTATACAGAGAAAAGAGTCGGCCCGAGAATTGCAACATATTGCTGCACTGTAGGAACTAGAAGCGCACGCATTTCGCTACACCCGCAATAGCATCTGCTAAACATGTGTATGTGACCAATAAAATTTGATTTGATTAAATGAGCTGGACTTGGGTCATTGATAAGTCATCAACGCAGCCTTATAATGCTGTGAAAGAATCCAGGAACCCAAGTGATTTGGGTGGATCCCATCCTCCTTATAATACTGTGAAAGGATCCAGGAACCCAAGTGATTTGGGTGGATCCCATCCTCCTTACAATACTGTGTAAGGATCCAGGAACCCAAGTGATTTGGGTGGATCCCATCCTCCTTATAATACTGTGAAAGGATCCAGGAACCCAAGTGATTTGGGTGGATCCCATCCTCCTTATAATACTGTGAAAGGATCCAGGAACCCAAGTGATTTGAGTGGATCCCATCCTTATAAAACGTGTACCTTTTTCCAAAAGGTATCGAAATTGTCAACAAACGTTTTACCCATTGAGCTGCAATAATCACGTAGCCAGTTGTGAAGAGAAAGAATCCTGCTAAAGCGTTCAATGCCACGATTCAGAGAAGGGCACAGGGTCAGATGTGATGGGTATTTTATTAGTGTCTAGCAGAGTCAATCAGCTCTTTGAAATCCAGTTTCAACTGTTCAGAGCTGTCATTCATAATGTCATTAAACCCCACATAGACTACAATAGAATCAATGTCCATGTCCTGTTGTAGTACATTCAGGAGCAGCTTAGGGATGTCATTTACTCAAACTCTGGGATAGGATGTGGTTTTTGCACCAGGAACGGTCACATTTCTTACCATCGAGCTGCCCAAAATCATGGCTGGCGAGAAGGACCACTCCCACGCTTCACAGGATTTGGAGAACCCTTTATGGACGAGCGAGAGGCAGGATAACCTGAGCCCGTTGCTCCCGGCACCTGGTGCAGGCCTCCGACAGATGTTGAAGTCCCTCTCGATCCAGAGCAGGGAAAGAAGGTTGCAGACGTCCACTTCGAAATCGTAAGAATAGACACTGCGGCTGCAGACACAAGTTCCCCCATAGACGAAGATGCAGGAAGATCAGGCTCCAGGACGGCGAAACTATACATTGTTTGTGTCCTCTCCGGGCCTCCCGCTGGGAGTGTAGACTGCCTTGCGGGAGGCCGTGGTCTTCAGCTTCCACGGCTCGTGACATTTGACCATCATTGATTGCCATGCTCCTCTTGCTGTGCTCCTTCAACTCAGCTACGAGATGGACGAACTCCGGGAAACATGGGCCAGTCAGACAAACGACAAGACTTCAGGAATCCATCAGGAATCCACCAGATTGGACGGATCCAAAATGCACGAACGCCGTCCAGCCACCGGTTTAGAAAACATTCCACTCTGCATTTTCCCCAGTTTGTTAAGTAGGCTGGCGACCTGTGTGATCAAGGAAGCCACCTCAAGCCTATAATCCTCGGCAAGCAAACAATTGCCGCATTGGAACTCAAAGTGATCCTGTTTGTCCCGAAACAAAGCGTACAGCTTCTACAGCGTTTTGAACTGTTCATTCATTTCTCCAAAGAGTGCTCCATTGCAAAACTCATCAGGGACTTTTATTAAATTTTTTTATTTAACCTTTATTTAACTAGGCAAGTCAGTTAAGAACACATTTTTTATATACAATGACGGCCTACTGCTAACAGGCTGACTACACCAAAATAAATGTAGAAATTTATGTTATTCAATTATTGCGCGGGCCAATGAGCATCTGCGTTGCCAAGGGCTAAAAAAAAAGAAGTCAGTTCTATTTCTGACGCAGATCGCGGTGCAAGTCCTGCCTCCTCCATCTCCTCATTGGTTATACCCACGTGGGTGACTGAAAGAACGAACGAACAAGGTCAGTGGCGGTAATGCACCTAATTTATGAAAGTTGCCAATCGCAATATAAAGTCCAGAGAAGAAAAAGCCTAGAAGGAGGAGAGATGACTAGAAACGTTTCGGTTGACCATTTTATTTGTGGATTAATTGTCAGAGTAGAGGACCTTGTGCATTTCAGGTAAAATTACAACTCAATGTTTATATCCCAGGACAAATTAGCTGGCAACAGCAAGCTAGATAAATAGGACAAATTAGCTAACAAGTGCTAGCTAAATTGCCATGAATGTTTAATGCTTTTCAACCTGTCCCCAAATTAATGTAATTGGTTCAGAGTTTGTTTTGATATTTTAACCTGCGTGTTGTGATCGCGTTTGGTGTGGGGGGACAAAATAAATGTATGGCGTACACACGCAGCCGGTTTGAGTTTTGTGTAACCCGGACAACGCTGGGCCAATTGTGCACCGCCCTATGGTTATTCAATCACGGCCGGTTGTGATACAGCCTGGAATCGAACCAGGGTCTGTAGTGATGCCTTTAGCACTGAGATGCAGTACCTTAGAACGCAGCCCCACTCTGGCGAATATTGGTTATGTTTAAATCAAAAACAGCAAACCGAGTGTTTTCAGCATAGTGTTTAGCTGGCACTCTGATGACATCATTTGTGTTGTGTCGGTCACTCGTGTTGTTGGTATCCTGCAGGATCTCTGTGGGGTCCAGGCCCTGTGGTTTCTGGATGGGTTAGGGGTTACCTGTACTCTCTCTCCTGCAGTATCTCTGTTGGGTCCAGGCCCTGTGGATTCTAAACAGGTCACGATTAGAGGTCAGGGGTTAGAGGTCAAGGGTTACCTGTACTCTCTCTCCTGCAGTATCTCTGTGGGGTCCAGGCCCTGTGGTTTCTGGATGGGCGTAACGCGGTTCTGTTTCTGTTGCAGTGTGATGACGGGCGACGGCTGCTGTCCCTGGGGCTGATGGGTAATAGAGGGGCCGGACATGGGTCCAGGAGGAGGGGCCTGGGGTGGGGCAGGTGAGGGTCTACCACTGGGGGGCGGAGCTAGAAGCTTCTGGGGGTTGCTGGGAGTATCACCACCTTGGCCTGAAACAGGAAGAGCACAAATATCTGTGGTCAATCACATTACATAAATCAACCAATTAGACTATCCAAATTAAACTGAGCCAGGGCCTGGGTTAGGATTAACTGAGCCAGACTAACCTTCAAACCAGGGTCTGGGTTAGGATTAACTGAGCCAGACTAACCTTCAGGCCAGGGTCTGGGTTAGGATTAACTGAACCAGACTAACCTTCAAACCAGGGTCTGGGTTAGGATTAACTGAGCCAGACTAACCTTCAAACCAGGGTCTGGGTTAGGATTAACTGAGCCAGACTAACCTTCAAACCAGGGTCTGGGTTAGGATTAACTGAGCCAGACTAACCTTCAGGCCAGGGTCTGGGTTAGGATTAACTGAGCCAGACTAACCTTCAGGCCAAGGTCTGGGTTAGGATTAATTGAGCCAGACTAAAGGGTATACATTGCACGACTTTCAAAATCGCTGAGCCTCTCACATTAAATGACTGTCTTTCCTGTAGTTTTTCTGTATTGCCAACATAGTGGTAAGCACAACTAAAACGATGTGGCACAGACGGAGGTTACACACCACAAGATTCTTCACTTGGTCGTGAGGATTTTCCATGCCATCACGCTGTCTGGCGAAAACAATGATGTGATTAGACTGTTAACATTGCTAGAACAAAGTAGCCTCAAAAGCTAACAGTCAGACATTCACACCTGCCATTCAGAGCTAAAATATCTAGCCAACATTTTTAATTGAATAACATTGATTGTGAACTTCAGACCTGTAATAATTTAACACATTGGCTTTGGTTAAAGGCAAGTACAAATGCACACTAGTAGTAGTCATGGCTCCTGTTCGACAGTCTACACATTCTGTGCGAAACAACGTCATCATCTCACTGGCTTTTTCTCTTGTGAGCTCTCATTGGCTAATGCTGATCACCGATCTAAAAACTTGTCGTTGCACATCTCACAATAAAAGTACATTGCAGATTTTGTGCCGATTAAATAAAACATACTTGAAAAAAAGTTGGGATGTCTGGTACTGCTCAAAGACAGGATCGGTAGCCCTCAGATTGCGTCGGACCCGCTCACATGAGGATTTTGTTTCCGATCTCAAAAACTTGTCTGGGACATCTAAATTGAGGCCAAAATCGTGTAGTGTATCAATCAATCAAATGTATTTATGAAGCCCTTTTTACATCAGCCAATGTCCCAAAGTGCTGTACAGAAACCCAGACTAAATCCCCAAACAGCAAGCAATGCAGATGTAGAATCACGGTGGCTAGGAAAAACTCCCTAGAAAGGCAGGAACCTAGTAAGAAACCTAGAGAGGAACCAGGCTCTGAGGGGTGGCCAGTCCTCTTCTGGCTGTGCCGGGTGGAGATTATAAGAGTACATGGCCAAGATGTTCAAACGTTTATAGATGACCAGCATGGTCAAATAATAATAATCACAGTAGTTGTTGAGGGTGCAACAAGTCAGCACCTCAGGAGTAAATGTCAGTTGGCTTTTCATAGCCGATCATTCAGAGTATCTCTACCACTCCTGCTGTCTCTAGAGAGTTGAAAACAGCAGGTCTGGGACAAAGTAGCATGTCCGGTGAACAGGTCAGGGTTCCACAGCCGCAGGCAGAACAGTTGAAACGGGAGCAGCAGCACAACCAGGTGGACTGGGAATAGCAAGGAGTCATCAGGCCAGGCAGTCCTGAGGCCTGGTCCCAGGTTAGGCTGTGCCTAGTGTGTACACCCAGGTTAAACTTAAGGCCATGGTAGGATTGGGCGATTTTACGATTGCATCAACTATCGACGATTGTTGACAGCCATCGTCGATGTCCCAAACGATGGTTTAGCATATTTTAACTTAACTGCATCGCTGGAATCTAGCAGTGCACAACAGAGCACACAGCACGGCGACATGCCAAATGGCCTTTTCTCTAATCGCCATTGCAAGATTTTTCAATGCATATGTGGTAGTTAGACTATTAGCATAGTGTAAGATAACAATTAAGATTGTAGAAAGAGTGGAAAGCAACAAATGTCATGTTTTTTCCCCTCCCCTCTCATTATTTTAATATCTTAATTTCCCTTTAATCTCCCTAATGCCCATTTGAATTTGAAGGTAATTTGTTGGCCTAGGCACAGCCTACTCATGATCAACAATCGAATGAATGTATAGGCGTAAAGATGTACCATCTCAGAAAGTTTGCAAATAGCTTAAATAAAAACACAGTGTAGTAAAAATGAGAGAGAGAATAAACAATTGTAAGATTAGAGTTTAAGTAAACTTTATTTTGACAAGTTAAACTGATAAAATAATGGCTACCCAGATTACTTGCATTGGCCCCCCAACTTTTACACTGCTGCTACTCTCTTATTATCTATGCATAACTCACTTTAATAACTCTACCCACATGTTCAGTTGAGGTCAGAAGTTTACATACCTGAGCCAAATACATTTAAACTCAGTTTTTCACAATTCCTGACATTTAATCCTAGTAAAAATTCCTGTCTTAAATCAGTTAGGATCACCACTTTATTTTAAGAATGTGAAATGTCAGAATAATAGTAGAGAGAATGATTTATTTCAGCTTTTCTTTCTTTCATCACATTCACAGCGGGTCAGAAGTTTATATACACTCAATTAGTATTTGGTAGCATTGCCTTTAAATGGTTTAACTTGGGTCAAACGTTTCAGTTGGCCTTCCACAAGATTCCCACAATAAATTGGTTGAATGTTGAACCATTCCTCCTGACAGAGCTGGTGTAACTGAGTCAGGTTTGTAGGCCTCCTTGCTCGCACACGCCTTTTCAGTTCTGCCCACATATTTTCTATAGGATTCAGGTCAGGAAGTTGTGTCCACTCCAATACCTTGACTTTGTTGTCCATTTTGCCACAACTTTGGAAGTATGCTTGGGGTCATTGTCCATTTGGAAGACCCATTTGCGACCAAACTTTAACTTCCTGACTGATGTTTTGAGATGTTGCCCCCACAACATGATGCTGCCACCCCCAAGCTTCACAGTCGGGATGGTGTTCTTCGGCTCGCAAGCCTCCCCGTTTCTCCTCCTAACATAACGATGGTCATTATGGCCAAACAGTTTTATTTTTGTTTCATCAGACCAGAGGACATTTCTCCAAAAAGTACGATCTTTGTCCCCATGTGCAGTTGCAAACCGTAGTCTGGCTTTTTTTATGGCAGTTTTGGAGCAGTGGCTTCTTCCTTGCTGAGCGGCCTTTCAGGTTATGTCGATATAGGACTCGTTTTACTGTGGATATAGATACTTTTGTACCCGTTTCCTCCAGCATCTTCACAAGGTCATTTGCTGTTGTTCTGGGATTGATTTGCACTTTCCCACCAAAGTATGTAAGTCTCTAGGATACAGAATGCGTATGACAGCTGCGTGGTCCCATGGTGTTTAGACTTGCGTACTATTGTTTGTACAGATGGACGTGGTACCTTTAGGCGTTTGGAAATTGCTCCCAAGGTTGAACCAGACATGTGGAGGTCTACCATTTTTTTTCTGAGTTCTTGGCTGATTTCTTTTGATTTTCCCATGATGTCAAGCAAAAAGGCACTGAGTTTGAAGGTAGGCTTTGAAATGCATCCACAGGTACCACTCCAATTGACTCAAATGTTGTCAATTAGGCTATCAGAAGCTTCTAAAGCCATTACATCATTTTCTGGAATTGTCCAAGCTGTTTAAAGGCACAGTCAACTTAGTGTATGTAAACTTTTGACCCACTGGAATTGTGATACAGTGAATTATAAGTGAAATAATCTGTCTGTAAACTATTGTTGGAAAAATGACTTGTGTCATGCACAAAGTACTTGCCAAAACTATAGTTTGGTAACAATAAATTTGTGGAGTGGTTGAAAAACGAGTTTTAATAACTTCAACCTAAGTGTATGTAAATTTATGACTTCAACTGTATATATTACCTCAATTACCTTGACTAACCGGTGCCCCCGCACACTGACTCTGTACCGGTACCCCCTGTATATAGCCTCCACACTGACTCTGTACCGGTACCCCCTGTATATAGCCTCCACATTGACTCTGTACCGGTACCCCCTGTATATAGCCTCCACACTGACTCTGTACCAGTACCCCCTGTATATAGCCTCCACATTGACTCTGTATCGGTACCCCTGTATGTAGCCTCCACATTGACTCTATACCGGTACCCCCTGTATATAGCCTCCACATTGACTCTGTACCAGAACCCCCTGTATTGAGCCTCCACATTGACTCTGTACCGGTACCCCCTGTATAAAGTCTCCACATTGACTCTGTACCAGAACCCCCTGTATATAGCCTCCACATTGACTCTGTACCAGTACCCCCTGTATATAGCCTCCACATTGACTCTGTACCGGTACCCCGTGCATATACCCTCCACATTGACTCTGTACCGTAATACCCTGTATATACCCTGCACATTGACTCTGTACCTTAATACCCTGTATATAGCCTCCACATTGACTCTGTACCGTAACACCCTGTATATAGCCTCCACATTGACTCTGTACCGTAACACCCTGTATATAGCCTCCACATTGACTCTGTACCGTAACACCCTGTATATAGCCTCCACATTGACTCTGTACCGTAACACCCTGTATATAGCCTCCACATTGACTCTGTACCGTAACACCCTGTATATAGCCTCCACATTGACTCTGTACCGTAACACCCTGTATATAGCCTCCACATTGACTCTGTACCGTAACACCCTGTATATAGCCTCCACATTGACTCTGTACCGTAACACCCTGTATATAGCCTCCACATTGACTCTGTACCGTAACACCCTGTATATAGCCTCCACATTGACTCTGTACCGTAACACCCTGTATATAGCCTCCACATTGACTCTGTACCGTAACACCCTGTATATAGCCTCCACATTGACTCTGTACCGTAACACCCTGTATATAGCCTCCACATTGACTCTGTACCAGTACCCCCTGTATATAGCCTCCACATTGACTCTGTACCGTAACACTCTGTATATAGCCTCCACACTGACTCTGTACCGTAACACCCTGTATATAGCCTCCACATTGACTCTGTACCGTAACACCCTGTATATAGCCTCCACATTGACTCTGTACCGTAACACCCTGTATATAGCCTCCACATTGACTCTGTACCGTAACACCCTGTATATAGCCTCCACATTGACTCTGTACCGTAACACCCTGTATATAGCCTCCACATTGACTCTGTACCGTAACACCCTGTATATAGCCTCCACATTGACTCTGTACCGTAACACCCTGTATATAGCCTCCACATTGACTCTGTACCGTAACACCCTGTATATAGCCTCCACATTGACTCTGTACCGTAACACCCTGTATATAGCCTCCACATTGACTCTGTACCGTAACACCCTGTATATAGCCTCCACATTGACTCTGTACCGTAACACCCTGTATATAGCCTCCACATTGACTCTGTACCGTAACACCCTGTATATAGCCTCCACATTGACTCTGTACCGTAACACCCTGTATATAGTCTCCACATTGACTCTGTACCGTAACACCCTGTATATAGAATCCACATTGACTCTGTACCGTAACACCCTGTACATAGCCTCCACATTGACTCTGTACCGTAACACCCTGTATATAGCCTCCACATTGACTCTGTACCGTAACACCCTGTATATAGCCTCCACATTGACTCTGTACCGTAACACCCTGTATATAGCCTCCACATTGACTCTGTACCGTAACACCCTGTATATAGCCTCCACATTGACTCTGTACCGTAACACCCTGTATATAGCCTCCACATTGACTCTGTACCGTAACACCCTGTATATAGCCTCCACATTGACTCTGTACCGTAACACCCTGTATATAGCCTCCACATTGACTCTGTACCGTAACACCCTGTATATAGCCTCCACATTGACTCTGTACCGTAACACCCTGTATATAGCCTCCACATTGACTCTGTACCAGTACCCCCTGTATATAGCCTCCACATTGACTCTGTACCGGTACCCCGTGCATATACCCTCCACATTGACTCTGTACCGTAATACCCTGTATATACCCTGCACATTGACTCTGTACCTTAATACCCTGTATATAGCCTCCACATTGACTCTGTACCGTAACACCCTGTATATAGCCTCCACATTGACTCTGTACCGTAACACCCTGTATATAGCCTCCACATTGACTCTGTACCGTAACACCCTGTATATAGCCTCCACATTGACTCTGTACCAGTACCCCCTGTATATAGCCTCCACATTGACTCTGTACCGTAACACCCTGTATATAGCGTCGCTTGGTATTTTACTGCTGCTCTTTAATTATTGTTACTCTATTTCTTCTTCTTTTTTCTCTGTATTTAGGTATCTTAAAACTGCATCGTTGGTTAAGGGCTTGTAAGTAAGCATTTCACTGTAAGGTATTACCTGTATTCGGGGCATGTGACAAATACAATTTTATTTGATTAAGAGCTCAGAGACAGGATTGTGTCGAGGCACAGATCTGGAGATAGGTACCAAAAAATGTCTGCAGCATTAACGGTCCCCAAGAACAGAGTGGCTCAATCATTCTTAAATGGATGAAGTTGGGAACCACCAAGACTCTTCCTAGAGCTGGCCATCCGGCTAAACTGAGCAATCGGGGGAGAAGGGCCTTGGTCAGAAAGGTGACCAAGAACCCAATGGTCACTCTGACAGAGCTCCAGAGTTCCTCTGTGGAGATGGGAGAACCTTCCAGAAGGACAACCATCTCTGCAGCACTCCACCAATCAAGCCTTTATGGTAGAGTGGCCAGATGGAAGCCACTCCTCAGTGGAGCAAAGTACAGCGAGATCCTTGATGAAAATCCTCTCCAGAGCACTCAGGACCTCAGACTGGGGTGAAGGTTCACCTTCCAACAGGACAACGACCCTAAGCACACAGCCAAGAGAAAGCAGGAGTGGCTTCGGAGCAAGTCTCTGAATGTCCTTGAGTGGCCCGGACTTGATCCCGATTTAACATCTCTGGATAGACCTGAAAATAGCTGTGCAGCGACACTTCCCATCCAACCTGACAGAGCTTGAGAGGATCTGCAGAAGAATGGGAGAAACTCCCCAAATACAGGTGTGCCAAGCTTGTAGCGTCACACCCAAGAAGATTCGAGGCTGTAATCACTGCCAAAGGTGCTTCAACAAAGTGCTGAGTAAAACGTCTGAATACTTACGTAAATGTCATATTTCGTTTTTTAATTGTATTTGTTTTTTGCTTTGTCATTATAGGGTTTTGTGTGTAGATTGACGAGGCAATCAAACAATTTAATACATTTTAGAATAAGGCTAGAACGTAGCAAAATGTGGAAAAAGTCAAGGGGTCTGAATACTTTCCGAATGCACTGTAAGTATTGTGTGAAATGTTTGATAGTGTATGTGATGAAAACAGATAAGTCTACTTTCTTGGGGGCCTGAATATTGATTGGTTTTCAAGCTGTCCACTCAAGAGGAAGCTTCCAACTGTAACCAGTGCCTGTAATCTGGTTCAGGTTATTAATCAACATAACAGGGTGTTTACAAACTATACAGGAACAAGATAATCAACATGTATTCATCACATTTTTACTAATACTGACTGCAGAACCCATTGGATGCAGTGATCACAAAATAGTGGCTATATACAGGAAAGACAAAGTTCCAACAGCTGGGCCTAAAATAGTGGCTATATACAGGAAAGACAAAGTTCCAACAGCTGGGCCTAAAATAGTGTATAAGAGATCATATAACAGATTTTGTTGTGACTCTGCAGATGATGTTAAACATATTTGTTGGTTTTATGTGATTAATGAGGAGCATCCAGACGCTGCACTTGAAATCATTTATGACATTTCTTCTTCCAATTATGGATAAACATGCACCTGTTAAGAAACTGACTGTTAGAACTGTTAAGGCTCCATTGATGAGGAATTGAGTCAGATGTGCCAGACTAACCTTCAGACCAGGGTCTGGTTTAAGATTAACTGAGTCAGACTAACCTTCAGGCCAGGGTTTGGGTCCGTGTGTCTGATTTTGTCCTGGCATAGTGATGGTGGGACCAGGGCCTGACTGAGGGCCAGACATAGAGGACATACCTGACAACACAACACAGTTAAATAATGAGCATAACTGGCAACACAACAGTTAAATAATGGGTATAACTTGCAACTCAGAGTTTGACAATGTCATTGTGTCAACACCTGGTACCACTTGTAAAAACAGTTAAGATGATGGATGACAAGTAAATAGATTCCAAGGCCCAATACAAAATCGACCAGTCACTTAGATCATCGACCAGTCACTTAGATCATCGACCAGTCACTTAGATCATCGACCAGTCACTTAGATCATCGACCAGTCACTTAGATCATCGACCAGTCCCCTAGATCATCGACCAGTCCACTAGATCATCGACCAGTCACTTAGATCATCGACCAGTCACTTAGATCATCGACCAGTCACTTAGATCATCGACCAGTCACTTAGATCATCGACCAGTCACTTAGATCATCGACCAGTCACTTAGATCATCGACCAGTCCCCTAGATCATCGACCAGTCCCCTAGATCATCGACCAGTCCCCTAGATCATCGACCAGTCCACTAGATCATCGACCAGTCACTTAGATCATCGACCAGTCACTTAGATCATCGACCAGTCACTTAGATCATCGACCAGTCCCCTAGATCATCGACCAGTCCCCTAGATCATCGACCAGTCCCCTAGATCATCGACCAGTCCCCTAGATCATCGACCAGTCACTTAGACCATCGACCAGTCACTTAGATCATCGACCAGTCACTTAGATCATCGACCAGTCCCCTAGATCATCGACCAGTCCACTAGATCATCGACCAGTCCCCTAGATCATCGACCAGTCACTTAGATCATCGACCAGTCACTTAGATCATCGACCAGTCACTTAGATCATCGACCAGTCCCCTAGATCCTACGCCCTATGCACTTGTGATGGATCCTCATAATCACCCCAAACAATGTTTTCCACTAGCGCAACAGCAGATTACGGACTAATATTCAACCGGCAACTTTTTCCACTTAAAATAACTAGGCTACTCTTCAGGCACCTGTCAGTCACAAAGCGAGCGATGACAGGGAAACTGCTGGTTTGACAGTCTTCTGTTGTTCCGCCTCCCAGGAACCTGTGGGCAGTGTGGTTGGTTAATTTCTTTACACAGCGGAAAGGGAGAGTATAATGCTCCTTCACTGTCTCTGTGAGTGAGTTTCAGGGCTCGACAGTGTGACCATTTTACTCACATTTGTGCCTAAAAACAGATCTGTATGAACTGAAAAGTTAATTATGAGCACGTGTGAGTTGTGATTTATAGCAACAAAAAAATCCTGCAGGAGCTTTTTTGATGATTAGGCCTGGCTCCCAGTCGGCATCCAATTCATCCTAAAGGTGTTCGATGGGGTTGAGGTCAGAGCTCTGTGCAGGCCAGTCAAGTTCTTTCACACCAATCTCGACAAACCATTTCTGTATGGACATCGCTTTGGGCACAGGGGCATTGTCATGCTGAAACAGAAAGGGTCTTCCACAAACTGTTGCCACAAAGTTGGAAGCACAGAATTGTCCAGAATGTCATTGTATGCTGTAGCGTTAAGATTTCCCTTCACTGGAATTAAGGGGCCCGAACCATGACAAAACAGCCCCAGACCATTATTCCTCCTCCACCAGACTTTACAGTTGGCACTATGCATTGGGACAGGTAGTGTTCTCCTAACATCCACCAAATGCAGATTCTTCCTTCGAACTGCCAGATGGTGAAGCGTGATTCATCACTCCAGAGAATGCGTTTTCACTGCTCCAGAGTTCAATGGCTGTGAGCTTTACACCAGTCCAGCTGACGCTTGGCATTGCACATCTTAGGCTTGGAAATTAATTTCATGAAGCTCCCGACTAACAGTTCTTGTGCTAACGTTGCTTCCAGAGGCAGTTTGGAACTCGGTAGTGATTGTTGCAACCGAGGACAGATGATTTTTCCGCACTATGTGCTTCAACACTCGGCGGTCCTGTTCTGTGAGTTTGTGTGGTCTACCACCTCATGGCTGAGGCGTTGTTGCTCCTAGACGTATCCATTTCCCAATAACAGCACTTACAGTTGACCGGGGCATCTCTAGCAGAGCAGAAATGTGAAGAACTGAGTTGTTGGAAAGGTGGCATCCTATGACGGTGCCACGTTGAAAGTCACTGAGCTTTTCAGGGATGGTAGGGGACGCCATGTGCAACTGACGTGTTTTCCGTTTGCTCCCGTGGTATTCTTAAAGTTCATGTGAATTCTGCAGCAGAACCGTATTTATTTTCAAATATTAATTTGGTGATCCCTTTCCGTAAAAAACAAGACTACTTTGCTTCCGAATGTCAGCATGTCGACCAAACATAAGGCCAAGAGCATGACTTTGAGAAAACCCGGCCTACAAGACCCGCTCTCATCACCACCCTCTCCTGAGTCTGAGGGCCCGGGGACGCACACTTTACCCGGGGGCGCGGCTTGGCTTGGCGGCGCTGAAATGAACATTCTCGAGGCCATCAAACTACTACGCTCTGAGATAGTTGAAATGAAAACAGGAGGTTTCTGATACTTTAAAAGCAGATTTAACCATCCTGCGGAACGAGACTGTGCCAGCAATCACATTACTCAAAACAACAACTGCGTCACACACTACAACGATTGCAGCACTGGAGACCTCCGCTACTAATGTCTCCGATTTAACTACATCCCTGGAGGCTGAAGTTAAACGCCTAGCTGCGGATTTGAAAAAGGTGAGGGAGAGCTGTGTGAGTTTAGAGGGATTCTCTCGCCGCAATAATCTGAGACTTGTATCAGTCCCAGAGTCCGCGGAAATGCATCGCGCCACGGATTTCGTTTCAGGGCTGCTGAAGGATGTTCTTGCCTTAGATGAAAAGCCCCTGATTGATCGAGCCCACCGGTCGTTGCGCCCAATGCCCCGGGATGGGGAGAGGCCCCGTGACATAATTCTTTGAGTGCACTTTTTTCATGAGAAGATGGAGATCCTCCGACGAGCCCGCAATACCACTCTGAGCTTTCAAGGACAGAGCTTTTCCATCTACCAGGACTACTCCCCCACTGTTTCCAGGCAGCGCGCAGCTTTCGGACAGGCCAAACGAGTACCTCGGGACCATCCAAGTGTGAAGTATGGACTGCGATTCCCGGCCCGTTTATGGATATCTCATGAGGGTAAAGACTACACATTTGAATCTCCGGATGAGGCTATGGCTCACATTCAACGTCACATCAAGAAGTCTTGAATATGCTCACAGTTCAGCAACTGTTGCTTGCGAACTGTGGATAGTAAGTACCCCACTTGTGGTACAATTATGTTTAGATATAACAGGCTAGTCTTGTATAGTTGTTGAAACTATTCAGGCTTATTTGATGTGATCTAATGTTTTGATCATCTAGTGTGCGTGCCTTATCTCGCTCACCTATTTAGTTTGTTTACACATTATCTCAGTGACTCAAAATATTTTTGGTTATTTGTTTACTGCATCCGTTTGCATTGACCCAGTAAACAGTAAATGTCTCCCGAGGCTACACGGTTTCTGGGGCCTCACTTTAATTTTAAAAGTTTTGAGCGTCATTTATGCCCAGCAAACGTTCAACGTTGCGCACACGTAGTTTTTTGGTATTGGTTGTAAGCTGTCTCAGCTTCAACTAGACTACTATTATAATTACTATTATTTTTGATTGTCTTACTACGATTTCCTTACTTCAAATTAGATTTTTGGCTGAGAGCCTTTATACATTTTATTTATTTTCTCTCTCAATGCCTGTTATAAGACTGGGAATACAATTATATACATCTACAGGTGGTGCTTTTGTCATTCCGTTTGCACAAGGGATTCGCCTTTTTTTTATTTGAAAAAATACATACAAATCTTTCTTTTTGCTGCTTGATCCACTAACAAAACGCGACTTTAAAGAGCGGGACTGTGGGTTTAGGTTTAAGACCGCACTCTCACAGACATACTGTGCGAAGAGAACATGTTCTATTTAGGCTTGTACCTCGTTTGGGGAGGTATTGTCTGGGATGGGGGGGGGCAGGTTGAATTGTTCAGTTCTAATGTTGTCATTCTGTCTTTTTAGTTTTTTTTCTGTTTTTTTTTCTGTACTTTTTCCAAACATTTACCACCGCACATTATTACTCTGAGACAAGTTATTCTGGGGGTTTTGGGCGCTCATTGCTTTTCCATTCTATGCTCTAATGACAGGGTTGAATAACGAGAATGCCCAGAGGGGCCGAAATAATACGATCAAGTACATTTCTTGGAATACCAAAGGGGTTAACAACCCGGTGAAGCATAAGAGGGTGTTGACACACTTAAAGGGTTTGAATGCAAATATTGCATTTCTACAAGAGACTCGCTTGAGGACTGGTGAGCATTTTAGGATGCGTAAGGACTGGGTTGGTCAAGTGTTCCACTCGAACTTTCATAGTAAATCAAGAGGTGCTGCTATTCTGGTTGATAAAGCTACTCCCTTTGTAGCTTCTAAGGTTATTGCTGATCCTAAGGGACGATACGTCATAGTAACCGGTGAACTGTTTTCTACCCCTCTTGTTTTGGCTAGTGTTTATGCTCCCAATTGGGATGACACAAGTTTCATTTCTTCCTTTCTGTCTGCTATTCCCAATTTAGATTCTCATTTGTTGATTTTAGGGGGGATTTCAACTGTAAAATGTCCTCACAAACAAATACAGGCCCATCTAAATGTGCCCTACTTATTCAATCCTTTCTTCAGAAATATGCTATGTTTGAGGCCTGGCGTTTCCTACATCCTACAGATAGACAGTATTCCTTTTATTCTCATGTTCATCAAACATACTCCCGGATTGATTACTTCTTTTTGGACAAAAAACTTCTGCCTAACCTTCGGCAGTGTACTTACGAGAGTATTGTTATCTCTGACCATTCACCATTAGTGCTTGAACTAGAGTTTCCCCAGCGACCTCCTAGGTGTTATCAATGGCGTCTCAACCCCATTTTACTCTCAGATAAGGAGTTTGTCAATTTAATTTCTTCTGAAATTACCTTATTCCTAG
The DNA here is from genome assembly GCF_045791955.1 of Oncorhynchus clarkii lewisi. Taxonomy (NCBI): domain Eukaryota; kingdom Metazoa; phylum Chordata; class Actinopteri; order Salmoniformes; family Salmonidae; genus Oncorhynchus; species Oncorhynchus clarkii. The sequence continues at coordinate 48,112,110 of NC_092176.1, read as the reverse complement.
AAACTAATTCAACACCAGGTATGTCCTGCTCTACCATATGGGAGTCTCTCAAAGCATACCTACGTGGCCAAATTATTTCTTATACAGCCAACCAAAACAGAGTTCGCTCCCAGCGACTTCGGGACCTGAGCGAGTCCATAGCCACATTGGATGAGAAGTATGCTACGGATCCTTCCTCTGATCTGCATAAAGAGCGCCAACTACTCAAATCTGAATTTGATGAGCTTTCTACCAGGCAAGCTGAACTGATACTCTTGCGAGCTCGATACAAAGTCTATGAACAACTCCTTGCGCATCAGATCCGTAAATCTGATGCCTCACGTTTAATCCCACAAATAAGAACCCCGTCTGGTGCCACCACAGTTATATATAAAGAGATCAATGATCAATTTAAACAATTTTACTCTGCGCTATACACCTCTGAATCCCCTCAAGACCCCTTGTTGATTGACTCCTTCTTTAACGGCTTGAATATGCCTTCAATTGATACAGACTCCCATGACTGTCTAGAAGAAGAATTTACGCTTGAGGAGATTGCAACAGCAGTGTCCGCAATGAAAAGTGGTAAATCACCGGGTCCGGACGGTTTTCCAAACGAATTTTACAGGACGTTTTCTGGTCTGCTTTGCCCATTCTTGTCTCGACTATTTGCAGAGTGCCTCAATACTTCAAAGCTACCGCCTAGTCTTTATCAGGCTTCAATTTCATTACTACTAAAGAAAAACAAAGACCCCCTGGAATGTGGATCCTATCGCCCAATCTCGCTTTGAAACTGTGATTACAAAATCCTAGCTAAGCTTTTAGCCATCCGTATGGAAGGCTTGCTGCACCAAGTAATACACTCTGACCAGACTGGCTTTGTGAGAAATAGGCATTTATTTTTCAATATTAGGCGCCTTATGAATATACTGTACTCCCCAGCGTCGGGGGACCCGGAGGTGGTGGTCTCACTTGATGCCGAAAAAGCGTTTGACCGCGTTGAGTGGGATTACCTAACAGCTGCCCTTTATAGATTTGGCTTTGGCCCCAAATTCATTGCGTGGATAAAGATTCTTTATTTTTCCCCCATGGCTTCGGTACGGACTTGCACCGCGGATCCAGACAGGGTTGCCCACTCTCCCCCTTGTTGTTTGCTTTGGCAATCGAGCCTCTCGCCATTGCACTACGCTCTAATGATGCCATTCAAGGCATAATCAGGGCGGGCTGGGAGCAGAAAGTCTCGCTATATGCTGACGACCTCCTTTTGTTTATCTCCAACCCCGATACCTCATTGCCACGTGCCCTATCTGTTCTTAAAAAGTTTGGATCTATCTCAGGGTACAAGCTGAATCTAGGCAAGAGTGAGCTTTTCCGGTAAACAAGGCTGCTTTAAAGTGCTCTTTCACAAGTTCTCAGTTTAGGATTGTCCGGGATCAATTCACTTACTTTGGAGTAAAAGTGACAAGGAAATATTCAAATTTGTTTCAGGAAAACTTTGTTGCTCTAGCAGACAGATTGAAACAATCTTTTACTTTTTGGAATTCGCTACCCCTTTCTCTTATCGGAAGGATTAATGTCATTAAAATGAATGTGTTGCCCAAATTTTTATATTTATTTCAATGTTTACCCATTTTTATTCCAAAATCTTTTTTATTTCACTGGATCAAACATTCATGCATTTTATTTGGGATGGCAAGGTACCACGGATTGGTAGAAAACATTTACAGAAGCCTAGGTCATTGGGGGGTTTAGCTCTACCAAATTTTCAGACATACTACTGGACTGATCCTACTGGCCCTAGACCACTCTGGGTCCAGATGGAGTCTGAATCGTGTAAACCTGCAGCATTTTCCTCTGTGCTGTGCTCGTCTCTCCCAGTGTCCCTAGGCAAAAGGTGTGCCAACCCAATTGTAAAGCAGTCTCTTAAAATTTGGAATCAGTTCCGTTTAGCCTTTAGCCTCCGAGGCTTTTCTCTATCAGGCCCAATCAATCAGAACATTTTATTTCCTCCATCTTTGAATGACGGGGCTTTTGGCATTTGGCACCTACTAGGCCTTTCCTCGCTAGCCCAATTATTCTTTGATGATACATTTGCCTCTTTTTCTCAGCTGCAGGAAAAGTTCAATCTCCCCCAATCCCACTTTTTCCGCTATCTCCAGACTAGAAACTTTGTCAGGGCTAAACCACCTGGATTTCCCAATAGGCCTGCGAATACAGCTATAGAGAGCACCTTGGAGCTGAACAAGCTTCCTAGGGGCGCAATTTCAGATGTATATGCAATCATTCATGACTTACAGAACCCTTCTTTGGTGCCTTTAAAGACTCAATGGGAAAAGGATTTGGGGGAGGAACTTGGGGAAGACGCCTGGGAATCTGTGCTGCACGGGGTGCACTCGTCCTCTTTTAGCACTAGACACAGCCTCATTCAATTCAAGGTGGTTCACCGTATCCACTGGCCGAACTTGGAAGAATATTATCTGATTTTGATCCTACCTGTGTCAGATGTAAGGTGGAACCAGCCACACTGTTGCATATGTTTTGGGGCTGTCATAAACTGTCAGGTTTCTGGGAAATAATATTTAAATGTTTCTCTGATATATATGACACTGTTATAGATCCGTCTCCCCTTACAGCCCTTTTTGGAGTACTGCCCATGGGTACCCCCCTATCAAGAATCCAGTCGGACACTGTTGCTTATACAACTCTTTTAGCTAGACGGCTAATACTACAGAACTGGAAGATGGCAGCTCCCCCATCTTAGAAATATTGGGTGAGGGATGTGTTGTGCTCTCTGAAACTAGAAAAAAGTCAATTCAATTCACGTGGGAACCCCAAACTGTTTGATGAGGCTTGGGCTCCATTCCGGTCTTACTTTAAACAGTCCATCCTCTGATGGCATTCCAATTAATACTAAAATAAGTCTGTGACTTAAGGGTTGGAGGAGCTTCTCTCTGTGTTTTTGCTGGGGGGGGCATTAAGGTCCATGTGCTTATTGATTGTGGTCCGCAGATGCCTTGTTCATCTTGCCCAGGCAGAGACTGAAGTGTGAGCTTGTTTTTCCCAGTTATTTTTACATTTTGTTCACGCCTACATAAATAATCATTTTATTTTTTTATTTTAAAGCATTGTAAACTTTTTTTTTGTCCAGTGGATGGTCGGTCTGTGGCCATGACTCTCTGTGAAGGTTGCATTTCTCCACCCTTATCCCTTGACTGTTTACAGGAACAATGGTGAGGTGTTTGCTCTGTCCCTGTACTATAGATTGCCCTGCCTGGTGTGTTTAACTTGTCTAAAGTATGGTATCTTTAAAGCTATTATTTTATTTGTATTTTTTTTCTAGTTGAGTATATTATTTATATTGCTTTGTCTTGTCTGTGTGGGTGTATGTTCAAAACTTAATAAACAGAGTAAAAAAAGTCACTGAGCTTTTCAGAAAGGTCATTCTACAGCCAATGTTTGTCTATGGAGATTGCATGGCTGGGTGCTCGATTGTATAGACCTGTCAGCAATGGGTGTGGCTGAAATAGCAGAACCGACTAATTTAAAGGTGTGTCCACATACGTTTTTATATACACCACCGGTCAAAAACCAAGGGTTTTTCCAGGGTTTTTCTTTATTTTTACTATTTTCTACATTGTAGAATAATAGTGAAGACGTCAAAACTATGAAATAACACATGGAATAATTTAGTGATCAAAAGGCCCAGAAGTGGTTTTAGGTGAACTTCCCCTTTAAGATTATATTCTGCAAACTATGTGAATCCAACCTGTATTTTCACTACTGGGCTGCATTCTCCTGGGTCAGATCTTTAAAAGTTTGGGGTACATTCGGGTACCTGTTTGGGGTACTTTGGCAGTGTTTTCCACCACTACCTGGAGTAACTAACCAAAAGGTTGCAAGCCAGGCTTCCCCTTTGGGGTACCTTTTTGGGGTTGTCTGGTGTACCTGTTTGGAGTACTTTGGGGTTGTTTGGGTACCTGTTTGGAGTACTTTGGGGTTGTCTGGTGTACCTGTTTAGAGTACTTTGGGGTTGTCTGGTGTACCTATTTAGAGTACCTGTTTGGAGTTGTTTGAGGACCTGTTTGGAGTACTTTGGGGTTGTCTGGTGTACCTGTTTAGAGTACTTTGGGGTTGTATGGTGTACCTGTTTAGAGTACCTGTTTGGGGTTGTTTGGGTACCTGTTTGGAGTACTTTGGGGTTGTCTGGTGTACCTGTTTGGAGTACTTTGGGGTTGTCTGGGTACCTGTTTGGGTACCTGTTTGGAGTACCTGTTTAGGGTGCTTTGGGGTTGTTTGGGTACCTGTTTGGAGTACCTGTTTGGGGTGCTTTGGGGTTGTTTGGGTACCTGTTTGGAGTACCTGTTTGGGGTGCTTCGGGGTTGTTTGGGTACCTGTTTGGGGTGCTTTGGGGTTGTCTGGTGTACCTGTTTGGAGTACTTTGGGGTTGTTTGGGTACCTGTTTGGGTACCTGTTTGGAGTACCTGCTTGGAGTGCTTTGGGGTTGTTTGGGTACCTGTTTGATGTGCTTTGGGGTTGTTTGGGTACCTGTTTGGGGTGCTTTGGGGTTGTTTGGGTACCTGTTTGGGGTGCTTTGAGGTTGTTTGGGTACCTGCTTGGGTACCTTTTTGGAGTACCTGTTTGGGTGCTTTGGGGTTGTTTGGGTACCTGTTTGGGGTGCTTTGGGGTTGTTTGGGTACCTGTTTGGGGTGCTTTGGGGTTGTTTGGGTACCTGTTTGGGGTGCTTTGAGGTTGTTTGGGTACCTGCTTGGGTACCTTTTTGGAGTACCTGTTTGGGGTGCTTTGAGGTTGTTTGGGTACCTGTTTGGGGTGCTTTGGGGTTGTTTGGGGTGCTTTGGGGTTGTTTGGGTACCTGTTTGGGGAGCTTTGGGGTTGTTTGGGGTGCTTTGGGGTTGTTTGGGTACCTGTTTGGGTACCTGTTGGAGTACTTTGGGGTACCTTTTTGGGGTACTTGTTTGGGGTACCTGTTTGAGGTTGTGTTGGCTACTTTGGGGTACCTGTTTGGTGTTGTTTAGGGTTGTTTGGGGTGATTAGTAGGACCCCTTGTGATGATCTGAGTGGATTTGATTAGCCTAAGCAATATGGTGAAACTTCCACCTAGCCTGTCAAGAGGTCTAGGTGGAGCTGTTGCTATATTACGAACACCTGTCAATACCTCTCAGATCTCCACAAGTGCATAGGGTCTAGGGCTCCATTTGGAATTGGCCCTAAGTGTCACCTACCAGGAGGCCTGCTGTAGGGGCTGCCAGTGCTCGGCTGCTGCTGCTGTTGTTGCTGCATGGTGGGCAGACTCCTCTTGCCCTGGACCGCCAGCTGGAGGTTTTCAGGAAGCGGTTGGCCCCGCCCCAGAATCTTATAGGCCAGGATCTGGGCCCGGAGTTGCTGTAATTGGACAGGGCTAAAGGAGGAGCAGCCACGACCAAGAGGCCCCTGTGGACCCATGGCTGACTGGGGGTCCATCTGGGGTATCATGGAGCCCGACGGGACGGGGGACATCTGAGGGGGCATGGGAGGCGTAGGGCCGCCCCTGGATAGGGGGCTGGAAGCGTGCTCTGGGACACCCAGGGGGGAGGGTTGTGGGGGCATGTAGCCTACAGGAGAGACAACAGTATGTAGATTATACATCAGGTATGTGTTTTAAACCGTAGATTATACATCAGGTATGTGTTTTATAGATTATACATCAGGTATGCGTTTTGTACTGTAGATTATACATCAGGTATGTGTTTTATGCTGTAGATTATACATCAGGTATGTGTTTTATAGATTATACATCAGGTATGTCTTTTAAACTGTAGATTATACATCAGGTATGCGTTTTGTACTGTAGATTATACATCAGGTATGTGTTTTATGCTGTAGATTATACATCAGGTATGTGTTTTATAGATTATACATCAGGTATGTGTTTTATACTGTAGATTATACATCAGGTATGTGTTTTATGCTGTAGATTATACATCAGGTATGTGTTTTATAGATTATACATCAGGTATGTGTTTTAAACCGTAGATTATACATCAGGTATGTGTTTTATGCTGTAGATTATACATCAGGTATGTGTTTTATAGATTATACATCAGGTATGCGTTTTGTACTGTAGATTATACATCAGGTACAGTGCCTTGCGAAAGTATTCGGCCCCCTTGAACTTTGCGACCTTTTGCCACATTTCAGGCTTCAAACATAAAGATATAAAACTGTATTTTTTGGTGAAGAATCAACAACAAGTGGGAAGTGGAGTGGACGACATTTGTGAAGTCATGAAGTGGACGACATTTATTGGATATTTCAAACTTTTTTAACAAATCAAAAACTGAAAAATTGGGCGTGCAAAATTATTCAGCCCCTTTACTTTCAGTGCAGCAAACTCTCTCCAGGAGTTCAGTGAGGATCTCTGAATGATCCAATGTTGACCTAAATGACTAATGATGATAAATACAATCCACGTGAGTGTAATCAAGTCTCTGTATAAATGCACCTGCACTGTGATAGTCTCAGAGGTCCGTCAAAAGCGCAGAGAGCATCATGAAGAACAAGGAACACACCAGGCAGGTCCGAGATACTGTTGTGAAGAAGTTTAAAGCCGGATTTGGATACAAAAAGATTTCCCAAGCTTTAAACATCCCAAGGAGCACTGTGCAAGCGATAATATTGAAATGGAAGGAGTATCAGACCACTGCAAATCTACCAAGACCTGGCCGTCCCTCTAAACTTTCAGCTCATACAAGGAGAAGACTGATCAGAGATGCAGCCAAGAGGCCCATGATCACTCTGGATGAACTGCAGAGATCTACAGCTGAGGTGGGAGACTCTGTCCATAGGACAACAATCAGTCGTATATTGCACAAATCTGGCCTTTATGGAAGAGTGGCAAGAAGAAAGCCATTTCTTAAAGATATCCATAAAAAGTGTTGTTTAAAGTTTGCCACAAGCCACCTGGGAGACATACCAAACATGTGGAAGAAGGTGCTCTGGTCAGATGAAACCAAAATTGAACTTTTTGGCAACAATGCAAAACGTTATGTTTGGCGTAAAAGCAACACAGCTGAACACACCATCCCCACTGTCAAACATGGTGGTGGCAGCATCATGGTTTGGGCCTGCTTTTCTTCAGCAGGGACAGGGAAGATGGTTAAAATTGATGGGAAGATGGATGGAGCCAAATACAGGACCATTCTGGAAGAAAACCTGATGGAGTCTGCAAAAGACCTGAGACTGGGACGGAGATTTGTCTTCCAACAAGACAATGATCCAAAACATAAAGCAAAATCTACAATGGAATGGTTCAAAAATAAACATATCCAGGTGTTAGAATGGCCAAGTCAAAGTCCAGACCTGAATCCAATCGAGAATCTGTGGAAAGAACTGAAAACTGCTGTTCACAAATGCTCTCCATCCAACCTCACTGAGCTCGAGCTGTTTTGCAAGGAGGAATGGGAAAAAAATTCAGTCTCTCGATGTGCAAAACTGATAGAGACATACCCCAAGCGACTTACAGCTGTAATCGCAGCAAAAGGTGGCGCTACAAAGTATTAACTTAAGGGGGCTGAATAATTTTGCACGCCCAATTTTTTCAATTATGGTATGTGTTTTGTACTGTAGATTATACATCAGGTATGTGTTTTATAGATTATACATCAGGTATGTGTATTATACTGTAGATTATACATCAGGTATGTGTTTTATAGATTATACATCAGGTATGTGTTTTATAGATTATACATCAGGTATGTGTTTTGTACTGTAGATTATACATCAGGTATGTGTTTTATAGATTATACATCAGGTATGTGTTTTATAGATTATACATCAGGTATGTGGTTTAAACCGTAGATTATACATCAGGTATGTGTTTTAAACCGTAGATTATACATCAGGTATGTGTATTATACTGTAGATTATACATCAGGTATGTGTTTTATAGATTATACATCAAGTATGTGTTTTGTACTGTAGATTATACATCAGGTATGTGTTTTATAGATTATACATCAGGTATGTGTTTTGTACTGTAGATTATACATCAGGTATGTGTTTTATAGATTATACATCAGGTATGTGTATTATACTGTAGATTATACATCAGGTATGTGTTTTGTACTGTAGATTATACATCAGGTATGTGTTTTACCGTAGATTATACATCAGATATGTGTTTTGTACTGTAGATTATACATCAGGTATGTGTTTTAAACCGTAGATTATACATCAGGTATGTGTTTTATAGATTATACATCAGGTATGTGTATTATACTGTAGATTATACATAGATTATACATCAGATATGTGTTTTGTACTGTAGATTATACATCAGGTATGTGTTTTGTACTGTAGATTATACATCAGGTATGTGTTTTATAGATTATACATCAGGTATGTGTTTTAAACCGTAGATTATACATCAGGTATGTGTTTTGTACTGTAGATTATACATCAGGTATGTGGTTTAAACTGTAGATTATACATCAGGTATGTGTTTTATAGATTATACATCAGGTATGTGGTTTAAACTGTAGATTATACATCAGGTATGTGTTTTGTACTGTAGATTATACATCAGGTATGTGTTTTGTACTGTAGATTATACATCAGGTATGTGGTTTAAACTGTAGATTATACATCAGGTATTTGTTTTATAGATTATACATCAGGTATGTGTTTTGTACTGTAGATTATACATCAGGTATGTGTTTTGTACTGTAGATTATACATCAGGTATGTGTTTTGTACTGTAGATTATACATCAGGTATGTGGTTTAAACTGTAGATTATACATCAGGTATGTGTTTTATAGATTATACATCAGGTATGTGTTTTATAGATTATACATCAAGTATGTGTTTTGTACTGTAGATTATACATCAGGTATGTGTTTTATAGATTATACATCAGGTATGTGTTTTGTACTGTAGATTATACATCAGGTATGTGTTTTATAGATTATACATCAGGTATGTGTTTGATACTGTAGATTATACATCAGGTATGTGTTTTATAGATTATACATCAGGTATGTGTTTTGTACTGTAGATTATACATCAGGTATGTGTTTTATAGATTATACATCAGGTATGTGTTTTATAGATTATACATCAGGTATGTGTTTTGTACTGTAGATTATACATCAGGTATGTGTTTTGTACTGTAGATTATACATCAGGTATGTGTTTTATAGATTATACATCAGGTATGTGTTTTGTACTGTAGATTATACATCAGGTATGTGTGTTATACATCAGGTATGTGTTTTGTACTGTAGATTATACATCAGGTATGTGTGTTATACATCAGGTATGTGTGCTATATGTGTGTTAAACATTAGACCTCAGATATGTGAGCTAAATATTAGAAAATATAAATAATGACGTGGATCAATGTGTTGGTGATAGTAAATGAGGCAACAGAGCAAATAGAGGAGACTAAACTGCTTGGTGTAACACTGGACTGTAAACTGTCAAAACATATTGATGCAATGGTAGCTAAAATAGGGAGAAGTCTGTCTGTAATAAAGTGCAGCTCTGCTTTCTTGACATCACAATCAATTAAATAAGTCCTATAGGCCTTAGTTTCATCACACCTGGACTACTGCCCAGGGACATAAAGATAAACATAGGTAAATTACAGTTGGACCAGAACAGAGCAGCACAGCTGACCCTTAAATGTACACAGAGGGCTAATATCAATAACATGCATGTCAATCTCTCCTGACTCAAAGTCACGAAAAAGGTTTCTACATGGGATAAATCTACCTGACTCAAAGTCGAGAGATTGACTGCATCATTACTTGTCTTTGAAAAGTATTGATGTGTTGAAAACACCAAACTCTCTGTTCAAACAGCTAACACACACTCAGACACCCAAGACATGCCACTAGATGTCTCTTCACAGTCCCCAAGTCCAGAACAGACTTTGGGAAGCACACAGTACTACACAGAGCCATGACTACATGGAACTGTCTTCCACATAAGATAACCAAAGCTAGCAGTAAAATCTAAAAAACAAACACACAGATAAAACGACATGGATTGTTTGTGTGCCATTCAGAGGGTGAATGGGCAAGAAAAAAGATGTACCTGCCTTTGAACGGCAAAAGGGTGGTGCACCGGTTTGAGTGTGTCAAGAACTGCAACGCTGCTGGGTTTTTCACTCTCAACAGTTTCCTTTGTGTATCAAGAATGGTCCACCACCCAAATGACATACAGCAAACTTGACAACTGTGGGAAGCATTGGAGTCAACATGGGTCAGCATCCATATGAAATGCTTTCGACACCTTGTAGAACAAATTGATGCTGTTCTGAGGGCAAAAGGGGGTGCAACTCCATATTAGGAAGGTGTTCCTAATGCTTTGTACGCTCAGTGTATATAGCTTTCTACATTACTGTATTTGTTGTGCTGTGTTTTGTCGCTGTGTTACCTTGGTTGATGTGCTGGTCCAGAGGGCTCTGTGAAGGGCCCATTCCGCTGTGTAGCGCCCTCATCCCAACTCCCTTCATCTGGCCATAGTTCGTCTCATCTCCCATCCCCTTCTCATCAACGCCCTCCATCGGCTGGAAACACATTCACATCAACCTGGGATACTGTGGCTCGCCTTTAGTGAAGTGCATAGCGCACATATCATACAATTACATATAGTCATTCAATAGGATATCTGTGGCATATTTTATATACTGTATCATACAGCAACTTCAGCACTGTGGGTGTGTTGTAGTGTTGAGGATTACCTGGTGCATGGGGAGCATGGTGTCCTGAAGGTAGTCCCCAGCCCCCTGCCCCTGTAGGCTGGGGGGTCCGCTGGGGGGTCCGGAGCTAGGGGAGGGGCCTGGTCCTGGGGACCGGCCTGGGCACGGAGAGGGACCCGGGTGGGTCTGGGACATACCACCCGCATGCTCCGTAGGAGTGGACATCTACTGATCTACTGGCTGGCTGACTGACTGTACTACACCGGAGAGGAGGAAGTTTAGTCATTACATTTATTTCATCATTTTGTTGTTATTGATTTGTTTATTATTGATAAACCACATATAAATGTTTTTTACTTTTTGTAAGTCAGCTTGATATTTCAGACACTAATCATTATTGGTAATTGCGAATAGACATCAAATAATAGGCTATACATCAAAATAGGTCACTACACATCATAGGATGAGTATTTCTAATAAAATAAGTGTGAATTTTTAGATGATATGACTAAACAGTGTGGGGCAATTCAGTAACAGAATGACAGAACGTAATGACAGTAACAGAATGATGCTGAAAATCAGATTTTTCACTTTAAATATATGTCAAACAATTGCAACGTTAAACAAACCATACAACTCTATGCACAAGGATTACATTTAACAATTTCCACTGTTAAAAGTAGTGCCATAATTCTGTTTCCAAATGGAGCAAATGTAACTCAAAGTCTGTTCAAGAACGTTGAACAACATTTTAGGGAAACGAGTTCAGTTCAGTACAAACCGTAACACAACATAGCAAACGTTTCATGGAAGTGAACTGACCCCATGTAGTAGTTTGGGGTCAGACCAAGCCCCGAGCGGTGTTCAAGTAAATGTGTTTTTGGAAAATGTGCACTGGAAACTGTTAAAAGTAGTCCTTGTGCATACACTGGTATAGTTTGTTTAACTTTGCAATCATTGGTTTTGTTTACATCATTCTGTTATCGTGGAATGTCCCTGTGATAAAAAAACGGGAAGGAAAACACAGGGTTGAAACAGCCGAAGCAGAGTAGCGGAGCGTCTACATTTGCATAAAAATGTCCTGATTTAACCCAACACGCCTCCTCCCAGCTGACTGACCTGTCAACACGTGCATATGCGAAGTGTTTCATTAGGATCAAGGGAAGGTGTAGTTAGATAAATATCTTTATTTAATTTACTGTAGCTACGCATATTACCCGCATAACTGGATTATCGAATGTGTGAGCTTTAATGGCGCATAGTTTCGTCAATTTCAACCAAAAATATTTTGTTTAGTAGCTTAGTGAAGCAAACCAGAGTACGCATACGTCTAAATCACTTAAACAACGTAGAGGCATTACACAAGACAATACAAATGGCGAAGATAACGGTTTGGCATGTTTTTTATCACATGCTGAAAACGAGGACGGTCGAGCAGAGCTGTCATTTCCTGACCAAAAATGTAATCTGAAAGCAGGCCTCAACTTTTGCAAGTCTGTCAACGCTGTTGCAAAGTAGCTATTTATTTCATAAACATTTGTCATCTCAACTCGCAAAAAAAAAGTGTCTATGTTAATACGTGGATGCATGAAATGATGGCAAAGCATTTACGTTCTTGCTAAAAAATTGATCAAATCGTGTACAGATGTTGGGGGACGAGCAGCGCTGATTGGATCACTCCTTCCCTGAACGACCGTTTCTCTGCTCAACTTCTAATATGGTGGCCGTTGCTATCAACCAAAATAAACCGTCAGGGACGGGAAATAAAAGTTGACATGTGAAATGTGATCACGCAGAATAAATGACATTTATTAGGATTTACTAAGCTGTTTTTTTTAACCCCCCCAACTCATGATATAAAAAACGGATAATTCAACAGAACGAATAGTGGCTAACGGTAGTTAACAGTAGCTAGCTAAGTTAGCTAGCTAGCAAAAGCATGCCACCAACTTCAAATCAAATGTACTGTAACCTACTAATAACAAGCTAGCTAGCAACGTAACGGCCAATAAACATTCGGTATAACTATTTGTCAAATACAGTAAACTTGAACTCTATTTACCTTACGGTAGACTAAACGGAATTCAGTCTAAAATATATATATATATATATTTCTGCTTTAAAATATGACTGCTATCTGTACGGTCCCTCCCTCTCTGTTTTTTTGACGTCTCAAGTTCAGGCTCTTTTGATTTGCCGAGACCGCATGAAAATACCACTAAACTGTAAAATGATTGGTTAAAGAATACATCAGTTATTACTTTCTCCGTTCTAAGGCGGGACTAATGTTCAGAAATCACTGAGAAAAAAAGTGTCTTCGTGCGTGTGGAAAACTCGTTATTACAGTGCCCGCTCTGACAAAGTTTCCAACGTAATGTTACAAAACATGCCAAATAAATACATCGAAATTAAATTGAAAACGTGCTCCTCTCGAACCACATCATTCACTATTCACAAAGGCTGTGTAGCTTTGTCTATTCCTTGACTTTCCCGAAGGAGCTGTGCTGTGTGCATGTACCATTGCAAAAGCCACTGATAATAATTATATGTAAGTCTAGACATCTTTCTGTTGTTGTTTCTTGTTGTAAAATTACATTTCCCAACATTCAAATATTTGATTAAATAGGAAATTAATGTGATTATGTTGCAAATGGTGAACATGCCAGAACAGCATTATAGTAGGCCTACTGTGATTATCTGGTCAAGTGTTTAGTTTTCGTTAATATAAACAAAACCTCTGATAGAATATCTAGAGCCAGGAGTTTTTCCTAACCACATGACCTGATGAGGGTTAACTCCTGGATAGATAGGCCTGCTATAGAGTGACGGTCTGTAGACCTGATGAGGGTTAACTCCTGGATAGATAGGCCTGCTATAGAGTGAAGGTCTGTAGACCTGATGAGGGTTAACTCCTGGATAGATAGGCCTGCTATAGAGTTAAGGTCTGTAGACCTGATGAGGGTTAACTCCTGGAAAGATAGGCCTGCTATAGAGTGAAGGTCTGTAGACCTGATGAGAGTTAACTCCTGGATAGATAGGCCTGCTATAGAGTGACGGTCTGTAGACCTGATGAGGGTTAACTCCTGGATAGATAGGCCTGCTATAGAGTGACGGTCTGTAGACCTGATGAGGGTTAACTCCTGGATAGATAGGCCTGCTATAGAGTGAAGGTCTGTAGATCCTGATGAGGGTTAACTCCTGGATAGATAGGCCTGCTATAGAGTGAAGGTCTTTAGACCTGATGAGGGTTAGCTCCTGGATAGATAGGCCTGCTATAGAGAGCAAACCAGTGACCATCTGTAGATGAGCACAAATTTGTTAGAAGTGAAATTACAATATAGCTGCTCTACCACATAAAACCACTAGAGGGCAACATTGGCTAACATTTACCTGGAACTTTAGCATCAGAGTTGGGCACACACGAGGCTACAGCAGGCTAGGAGGGAATTTCACCAATTACAACAAGTAGCCACCACACCATAAACAGCTTGTAAGTTAGTCCAGCTGCTGCCTCCCTAACTACCTTCCCACCTGTGTCTGCCTGCCTACCTGCCTCCCTACCTCTATCCCTGCCTCCCTCCCTACCTGCCTCTCAACCTACCAACCTACCTTCCTCCTTCCCTGCCTCCCTATCTCCCTACCTACCTGCCTCCCTTCCAGCCTGTAAGTTAGTCCATCTGCTGCCTCCCTAACTACCTTCCCACCTGTGTCTGCCTGGCTGCTTCCCTTCCTACCTGCCTCCCTCCCTCCCTACCTGCCTGCCTCTCGACCTACCTACCTACCTACCTACCTACCTACCTACTTGCCTCCCTACCTACCTGCCTGTCTTCCTCCCTCCCTACCTGCTTCCCTACCTGCTTCCCTGCCTACCTGCCTCCCTACCTCTATCCCTGCCTCCCTCCCTACCTACCTCCCTGTCTTCCTACCTACTTGCCAACCTACCTTGCCGCCTCCCTACCTACCTGCCTGCCATGTTGGACAGTAGAGAGAGCAACCAGAGAACTGTAAGCTCTAAACCAACATGTCATGTTTAGAGTGATGCATTGAAACGACCATTTAAATCTCATTCAGCCTAATGAGAAGCTAAAAGGCAGGAGATGCAAATAGCCCATTAACAGGGTCGCTCACATTTGCATTCCCTGACATCAGAAACTTTGTTGATGATGTCACACAAACACACAGCTGTCTTCACAGGTGATTTATATGGTTAAACTTGAAAAGCAAACAAAAAAATGTACCTATCTTTATTAAATATGCAGTTTTACATTTACTTGACCATGCCCACATTTAAATATATTATAGATATTATTATATATTACAAATATTTAACAGAGTAAAAAATACTTCAAGTTTGCAGTATGGTCCATGTCTCAGAAGATAAACAACAGATTCTCACCTTTTTACTGTGGTCCACATACCCGAAAATGTTGAAACAGTACAATATGACAGGCCTCCTGAATAGTGCAGTGGTCTAAGGCACTGCATCACAGGCTGTGTCACAACCTGCCGTGACCGGGAGCCCCAAAGGGCGGCGCACAATTGGCCCAGCACCGTCCAGGTTAGGGGAGGGTTTGGCCGGGAGGCTTTCCTTGGCTCAGATCTATTATAATTGTGCCGGAGGGGATGGCTGCCATTTAATGGGCTCCTAACCAACTGTGCTATTTTGTTTGTTTTGTCGAATTGTTTGTAACTCATTTTGTTCATAATCTCTTATGATGGAAAATAGCTTCTGGACATCAGAACAGCAATTACTCACCTCAAACTGGACAAAGATTTTTTGTTTAATGAGTCCAACGGGAATTATGTACTGCTTTGTCAAAACAGGGCCAAAATCCCTGTCTTCTCCGTGAAGAGAAGAAGAAGGAAAAGGGGAAGGAGGGTGGTGTTGCAGACGAGTAGATAAGCCACCACTTCCCTCCGTATTATTGGCCAACGTGCAATCATTGGAAAACAAACTGAACGATCTACAATTAAGACTATCCTACCAACGGGACATTAAAAACTGTAGTATCTTATGTTTCACCGAGACGGGGCTGAACGACGACACAGATAATATAGAGCTGGCTTGCTTCTCCGTGCATCGGCAGGACAGAGCAGAGTTTACCAGCTACGTCTGGTAAAACGAGGGGAGGGGGTGTGTGTCTATTTGTCAATAACTGCTGGTGCGCAATGTCTAATATTAAGAAGTCTCGAGGTACTGCTCACCTGAGGTAGAGTACCTCATAATAACCTGTAGACCACACTATCTACCAAGAGAGTTCTCATCTATATTTTTCGTAGCCATCTATTTACCACCAAAAACCGATTTTTGACCACACTCAATGAGCTGTATAAGGTCATAAGCAAACAAGAAAATGCTCATCCAGAAGCTGCTCTCCTAGTGGCTGGGGACTTTAATGCAGGAAAACTTAAATGCATTTTACCTCATTTCTACCTGCATGTCTCATGTGCAACCAGAGGAAAAAAACTCTAGACCACCTTTATTTCACACACAGACACACAGACACACATTCAAAGCTCTCCCTCACCCTCCATTTGGCAAATCTGACCCTAATTAATTTAAACGTATTAACCCTCGCCAGTCTGCTGGCCCAGATGGTTCCCTATCCGCGTCCATCGGAGCATGCGTAGAACAGCTGGCTGGTGTGTTTACGGACATATTCGATCAATCCCTATCCCAGTCTGCTGTTCCTACATGCTTCAAGAGGACCACCCTAAGAAAGCTAAGGTAACTGAGCTAAACGACTATCGCCCCATAGCACTCACTTCCGTCATCATGAAGTGCTTTGAGAGACTAGTCAAGGACCATATCACCTCCACCCTACCTGACACCCTAGACCCACTCCAATTTGCTTACCACCCCAATAGGTCAACAGACGACACAATCACCATCACGCTGCACACTGCCCTAACCCATCTGGACCAGAGGAATACCTATGTAAGAATGATGTTCATTGACTACAGCTCAGCATTTAACACCATAGTACCCTCCAAACTCGTCATTAAACTCGAGACCCTGGGTCTCGACCCCGCCCTGTGCAACTGGGTCCTGGACTTTCTGACGGGCCGCCCCCAGGTGGGCTCTCAGCCCCCTCCTGTATTCCCTGTTCACCCATGACTGCGTGGCCATGCACGCCTCCAACTCAATCATCAATTTTGCAAACGGCACAACAGTGGTAGGCTGGATTACCAACAACGATGAGTCTGCCTACAGGGTGGTGGTGAGGGCCCTCAGAGTGTGGTGTCAGGAAAATAACATCACACTTAACGTCAACAAAACAAAGGAGATGATTGTGGACTTCAGGAAATGGGTTTAAAAACTATTACAGACTACAAAGGGAAATGTAACGGCGAGCTGCCCAGTGACGTGAGCCTACCAGACAAGTGAAATGCTTTTTAGGCTCGCTTGGAGGCAAGCAACACTGAAGCAAGGTCAGCATTCACTTAGCTGTGGGACCAGATGGATTACCAGGACTCAAAGTATGCGCGTACCAACTGGGTCTTCACTGACATTTTCATGCTCTGACTGACCAAGTCTGTAATACCAACTTTTTGCAAACAGACCCCCTGTGCCCAAGAAAGCAAAGGTAACCTGCCTAAATGATTACTGCCTCGTAGCACTCACATCAGTAGCAATGAAGTGCTTGTCATGGCTCACATCAACAGCATCCTCCCGGATACCCTAGAACCACAGATGACACACTCTCTATTGCACTCCACACTGCCCTTTCCCACCTGGACTAATTTTTTTTATTTAACAAGTCAGTTAAGAACAAATTCTTATTTTAAATGACAGTTTAGGAACAGTGGGTTAACTGCCTTGTTCAGGGGCAGAACAGATTTGTACCTTGTCAGCTCAGGGAAGTCCACCACTCTAACCACTAGGCTACCTACTGCCCCACTAAAGCAACACGTTAGAATGCTGTCCATTGACTACAGCTCAGCTTTCATCACCATAGTGTTGAACGCTGAGCTAAGGATCCTGGACTAAACACCTCCCTCTGCAACAGTTAACCCACTCTTACAAGGCTGTCATTGAAAATAAGAATTTGTTTTTAACTGACTTTCCTAGTTAAATAAAGGTCAAATAAAAAATCTATATTCTATGTTCGGGAGTCATAAGTTTGAGCTTGGCGCCATTCTTCCTCCACTTGAGCTTTTGTCATCTGTTTTCAAAAGTCCCGCGTACAGCAGGAGGAAAGGGCGGGGCTGTCTGACATCACCAGAAATTGTGATCAAACTTGAGTCATAATATGATCTGGAATGTGTCCCAGTGATCTCTTGTTCACTTTCCTTCATGGACCTGAAAGGAAATTATTGGTATATGGAAACTTCTTCTAGTCTAGCTATCCCATGCCAATACTAATCCAATGCTCTTCTTGGGAGTAGTGAATGAGACACACTTGAATAAATCTGTCCCTTGTACTTATCTCCGAATCGCTTTATTTTAATCACTTTGAAGTGAGAATTAAGCTTTCACCCATTTCCATATCAGTTAAACCAGAAAAGAACAGGTGCTCAGTCTTGCTTTCATTCTTCATTATTTATCTATGGATATGTGAGCTTTATAAATATGATTTCAGATGAGATTATGGATGAAGAAATACACAAAACAAATGCTATCACATGGCTCATCATGAATAAAGGTAGTTTTCATTTAGCACTAGGTTATAATCCTAGTAACAGATGTCCTGTTATACAGTGTTCATGTATTTAGACTACAATACACAGCAATCTCTGCTGGCATATTTTGAGTAGAATTAAACAAATTAAAGAATGGTGCTTAGATGTATAGGCGAGCCTAACTTTCTTGATTTTCTTAGTTTATGATGGAGGACTCAGCAAGATAATGACATCGATATATATTATATAGAGTACTACTATAACTACTCCGTTGACCTTAAGAATCCCATCACACCCCAGACACTCAGGGCATCTACGAACATTTGAATAATAAACCAGACAAGTAAATAAGCAAAACCCTTGGCTAAACTTACTAGGACATCCCTGTCTGACAACACCCTTTCTCATATCTAACCCTAACCTCATCCTTTTATATATTGATCTAATAGACCAGGATGTATTCCAGGTTCCTGAATGTAAATGCAATCAAATAAACAGCCTTGTGAAAATGTTAATCCACTGCTTCAGAGGTTTGGTCCAGGACCGACCAGGAAGAGTCTAGCCCACAGTCCTTTGACAGTAAAAAGATTAATGGTTGTGGTTCCCATTCACCTTGAAACCCGGTGAAGGGCTAAGGACTCTTCCATGAAATTATTCAAAGTCCATTGACCCTATTAAAATTAATTGGGCAAGCGATGGCACATTAAACATGACAGGCCTATTGACCTACATACCTACAGACTTATTTATTTTTTATTTATTTTATTTAACCTTTATTTAACTAGGTAAGTCAGTTCAGAACAAATTATTATTTACAATGACGGCCTACCAGAAGGCAAAGGGCCTCCTGCGGGGACAGGGGCTGGGATTAAAAATTAAATATATACAAATATAGGACAAAACACACATCACAACAAGAGAGACACCATAACACTACATAAAGAGAGACCTAAGACAACAAAATAGCATGGTAACAACACAACACGACAACAACAGGGTAGCAGCACAAAATGGCAGTAGCACAACATGGTAGCAACACAGCATGGTAGCAACACAACGTGGTAGCAACACAATATGGTAGCAACACAACATGACAACAACATGGTAGCAACACAACATGGCAGTAGCACAACATGGTAGCATCACAACATGACAACAACATGGTAGCAACACAACATGGTAGCAACACAACATGACAACAACATGGTAGCAACATGACAGCAACATGGTAGCAACACCACATGGTAGCAACACAACATGACAACAACATGGTAGCAACACAACATGGTAGCAATACAACATGACAACAACATGGTAGCAGCACATCATGGTAGCAAAACAACATGACCACAACATGGTAGCAACACAACATGGTAGCAACACAACATGACAACAACATGGTAGCAGCACAACATGGTAGCAACATGGTAGAATCACAACATGGTAGCAGCAGAAAACATGGTACAAACATTATTGGGCACAGACAACAGCACAAAGGGCAAGAAGGTAGAGACAACAATACATCATGAAAAGCAGTCACAACTATCATTAAGACCTATAGACTTACAGGCTACTAGACCTATAAACCTATAGATTTACAGGCTTCTAGACCTATAGACTTACAGGCTACTAGACCTATAGACTTACAGTATACTAGACCTATAGACTTGCAGTATACTAGACCTATAGACCTACATGCTACTAGACCTATAGACCTATAGACTTACAGTATACTAAACCTATAAACCTATAGATTTACAGGCTTCTAGACCTATAGACTTACAGGCTACTAGACCTATAGACTTACAGGCTACTAGACCTATAGACTTACAGGCTACTAGACCTATAAACCTATATACTTGCAGGCTACTAGACCTATAGACTTACAGGCAACTAGACCTATAGACCTATAGACTTACAGGCTTCTACACCTATATACTTACAGTCTACTAGACCTATAGACTTACAGGCTACTAGACCTATAGACTTACAGTATACTAGACCTATAGACCTACAGGCAACTAGACCTATAGACCTATAGACTTACAGTATACTAGACCTATAGACCTACATGCTACTAGACCTATAGACTTACAGGCTACTAGACCTATAGACTTACAGGCTACTAGACCTATAGACCTATAGACTTACAGGCTACTAGACCTATAGACTTACAGGCTACTAGACCTATATACTTACAGTCTACTAGACCTATAGACTTACAGGCTACTAGACCTATAGACCTATAGACTTACAGGCTACTAGACCTATAGACTTACAGGCTACTAGACCTATATACTTACAGTCTACTAGACCTATAGACTTACAGGCTACTAGACCTATATACTTGCAGGCTACTAGACCTATAGACTTACAGGCTACTAGACCTATAGACTTACAGGCTACTAGACCTATAGACTTACAGGCTACTAGACCTATAGACTTACAGGCTACTAGACCTATAGACTTACAGGCTACTAGACCTACAGACCTACAGGATTATAGACCTATAGACTTACAGGCTACTAGACCTATAGACTTACAGGATTATAGACCTATAGACTTACAGGCTACTAGACCTATAGACTTACAGTATACTAGACCTATAGACCTATAGACTTGCAGTATACTAGACCTATAGACCTACAGGCTACTAGATCTATAGACCTATAGACTTACAGTATACTAGACCTTTAAACCTATAGATTTACAGGCTTCTAGACCTATAGACTTACAGGCTACTAGACCTATAGACTTACAGGCTACTAGACCTATAGACTTACAGGCTACTAGACCTATATATTTACAGGATTATAGACCTATAGACTTACAGGCTACTAGACCTATAGACCTATAGACTTACAGGCTACTAGACCTATAGACCTATAGACCTACATGCTACTAGACCTATAGACTTACAGGCTACTAGACCTATAGACCTATAGACTTACAGGCTACTAGACCTATAGACCTATAGACTTACAGGATACTAGACCTATGGACTTACAGCCTACTTGACCTATAGACTTACAGGCTACTAGACCTATAGATTTACAGGATTATAGACCTATAGACTTGCAGGCTACTAGACCTATAGACCTACAGGATTATAGACCTATAGACCTATAGACTTGCAGTATACTAGACCTATAGACCTACAGGCTACTAGACCTATAGACCTATAGACTTACAGGCTACTAGACCTATAAACCTATAGACTTACAGGCTACTAGACCTATAGACCTATAGACTTACAGGCTACTAGACCTATAGACTTACAGGCTACTAGACCTATAGACTTACAGTATACTAGACCTATAAACCTATAGACTTACAGGCTACTAGACCTATAAACCTATAGATTTACAGGCTACTAGACCTATAGACTTACAGGCTACTAGACCTATAGACTTACAGTATACTAGACTTATAAACCTATAGACTTACAGGCTACTAGACATATAGACTTACAGTATACTAGACCTATAAACCTATAGACTTACAGGCTACTAGACCTATAGACTTACAGTATACTAGACCTATAAACCTATAGATTTACAGGCTACTATACATATAGACTTACAGTATACTAGACCTTTAAACCTATAGATTTACAGGCTTCTAGACCTATAGACTTACAGGCTACTAGACCTATAGACCTATAGACTTACAGTATACTAGACCTATAAACCTATAGATTTACAGGCTTCTAGACCTATAGACCTATAGACTTACAGGCTACTAGACCTATAGACTTACAGTATACTAGACCTATAAACCTATAGACTTACAGGCTACTAGACCTATAGACCTATAGACTTACAGTATACTAGACCTATAAACCTATAGATTTACAGGCTTCTAGACCTATAGACTTACAGGCTACTAGACCTATAGACTTACAGGCTACTAGACCTATAGACTTACAGGCTACTAGACCTATAGACTTACAGTATACTAGACCTATAGACTTACAGGCTACTAGACATATAGACTTACAGTATACTAGACCTATGGACCTACAGGCTTCTAGACCTATAGACTTGCAGTATACTAGACCTATAGACCTACAGGCTTCTAGACCTATAGACTTGCAGTATACTAGACCAATAGACTTGCAGGCTACTAGACCTATAGACCTATAAACCTCCAGTGCTTTCTGAAAGTATTCAAACCCCTTGACTTTTTCAAAATTTTGTTACATTACAGCCTTATTCTAAAATGAATTACATTTGTACATTGTTCAGCAATCTACACACAATACCTCATAATAACAAAGCGAAAACTGGTTTTAGAATTTTCTGCTAATTTATTAAAATAAGTCATCAGAAATACCTTATTTGCAAAAACGTCTAAAAGCTTGTTTTTGCTTCGTCATTATGGGGTATTGTGTGGCGATTGATGAGGGTAAGAAACTATTGTATCAATTTTAGAATAAAGCTGTAAAGTAACAAAAATGTACCTCAGTCAGTCATCAGTCATTTGTGTAAGTGCGGTGCATGTTGAAAGTCCTTCCCAATAAGCGCGCTGAAAGTCAGTGGTCAATTTGTTTACTGTAAAATAGCATTGTATCTGGTCAAACACAATTTTTTCCAGAAGTTTACTAAGGGTTGGTAACAGGCTGATTGGTCAGATATTTGAGCCAGTAAAGGGGGCTTTACTATTCTTAGGTAGCATAATTACTTTAACTTCCCTCCAGGCCTGAGGGGACGCTCTCTAGTAGTCTTAGAATGAAGATGTGGCAAAATCGTTCGCTATTATCCTCAGTGATTTTCTGGTCTAGGGTTAACTGGTCTAGGAACAGTGGGTTAACTGGCCTAGGAACAGTGGGTTAACTGGCCTAGGAACAGTGGGTTAACTGGTCTAGGAACAGTGGTTTAACTGGTCTAGGAACAGTGGGTTAACTGGCCTAGGAACAGTGGGTTAACTGGTCTAGGAACAGTGGGTTAACTGGTCTAGGAACAGTGGGTTAACTGGTCTAGGAACAGTGGGTTAACTGGTCTAGGAACAGTGGGTTAACTGGTCTAGGAACAGTGGGTTAACTGGTCTAGGAACAGTGGGTTAACTGGCCTAGGAACAGTGGGTTAACTGGCCTAGGAACAGTGGGTTAACTGGTCTAGGAACAGTGGGTTAACTGGTCTAGGAACAGTGGGTTAACTGGTCTAGGAACAGTGGGTTAACTGGTCTAGGAACAGTGGGTTAACTGGTCTAGGAACAGTGGGTTAACTGGTCTAGGAACAGTGGGTTAACTGACCTAGGAACAGTGGGTTAACTGGTCTAGGAACAGTGGGTTAACTGGTCTAGGAACAGTGGGTTAACTGGTCTAGGAACAGTGGGTTAACTGACCTAGGAACAGTGGGTTAACTGGTCTAGGAACAGTGGGTTAACTGGTCTAGGAACAGTGGGTTAGGAACAGTGGGTTAACTGGTCTAGGAACAGTGGGTTAACTGGTCTAGGAACAGTGGGTTAACTGGTCTAGGAACAGTGGGTTAACTGGCCTAGGAACAGTGGGTTAACTGGCCTAGGAACAGTGGGTTAACTGGTCTAGGAACAGTGGGTTAACTGGTCTAGGAACAGTGGGTTAACTGGCCTAGGAACAGTGGGTTAACTGGTCTAGGAACAGTGGGTTAACTGGTCTAGGAACAGTGGGTTAACTGGTCTAGGAACAGTGGGTTAACTGGTCTAGGAACAGTGGGTTAACTGGTCTAGGAACAGTGGGTTAACTGGTCTAGGAACAGTGGGTTAACTGGTCTAGGAACAGTGGGTTAACTGGTCTAGGAACAGTGGGTTAGGAACAGTGGGTTAACTGGTCTAGGAACAGTGGGTTAACTGGTCTAGGAACAGTGGGTTAACTGGTCTAGGAACAGTGGGTTAACTGGTCTAGGAACAGTGGGTTAACTGGTCTAGGAACAGTGGGTTAACTGGTCTAGGAACAGTGGGTTAGGAACAGTGGGTTAACTGGTCTAGGAACAGTGGGTTAACTGGTCTAGGAACAGTGGGTTAACTGGTCTAGGAACAGTGGGTTAACTGGTCTAGGAACAGTGGGTTAACTGGTCTAGGAACAGTGGGTTAACTGGCCTAGGAACAGTGGGTTAACTGGTCTAGGAACAGTGGGTTAACTGGTCTAGGAACAGTGGGTTAACTGGCCTTCCGGTTACTAGTCCAACGCTCTAACCACTGCCTGACATGCAGAACATCAGTATCACTCCACGAGAAGCAGTAGGATCAACACCACCCTCAGCCAGGAGATCTGCTGGAAGTGATGTCTGGGGGTATGACAACCTTTAAACATTACAGATATAAATTCCCACTGTGCCCATGATAAAAATAAAAATATGTTTTATTTTTTTATTTCACCTTTATTTAACCAGGTAGGCTAGTTGAGAACAAGTTCTCATTTACAACGGTGACCTGGCCAAGATAAAGCAAAGCAGTGCGACACAAACAACAACACAGAGTTACACATGGAATAAACAAACGTACAGTCAATAACACAATACAAAAAACCGATCTCTATACAGTGTGTGGAAATGGCGTGAGGAGGTAAGGCAATAAATAGGCCATAGTAGCAAAATAATTACAATTTAGCAAATTAACACTGGAGTGATAGATGAGCAGATGATGTGCAAGTAGAAATACTGTTGTGAAAAAGAGCAGAAAAGTAAATAAAAATAGCCCATTTACAGATGGGCTATGTACAGCTGCAGCGATCAGTTAGCTGCTCAGACAGCTGATGTTTTGAAGTTAGTGAGGGAAATATAAGTCTCCAGCTTCAGTGATTTTTGCAATTCGTTCCAGTCATTGGCAGAAGAGAACTAGAAGGAAAGGCGGCCAAACGAGGAGTTGGCTTTGGGGATGACCAGTGAGATATACCTGCTGGAGTGCGTGCCAGTGAGCTGAGATAAGGCGGAGCATTACCTAGCAAAGACTTATAGATGACCTGGAGCCAGTGGTTCTGGCGACGAATATGTAGCTAGGGCCAGACAACGAGAGCATACAGGTCGCAGGGGTGGGTGGTATAAGGGGCTTTGGTGACAAAACGGATGGCACTGTGATAGACTGCATCCAGTTTGCTGAGTAGAGTATTGGAAGCTATTTTGTAAATGACATCGGCGAAGTTGAGGATTGGTAGGATAGTCAGTTTTATGAGGGTATGTTTGGCAGCATGAGTGAAGGAGGCTTTGTTTCGAAATAGGAAGCTGATTCAAGATTTCATTTTGGATTGGAGATGTTTAGTATGAGTCTGGAAGGAGAGTTTACAGTCTAGCCAGACACCTAGGTATTTGTAGTTGTCCACATGTCAGAACCGTCCAGAGTAGTGATGCAGTGGGGCAGCGAACGGGTCAAAAGCATGCTTTTGGTTTTATAGGGTTTAAGAGCAATTGGAAGCCACGGAAGGAGTGCTGTATGGCATTGAAGGTTGAAAATGTAGTATGAATTGAGTCATAATACTGAATGAAACTGAGGAGATGCACTCAGACCAGCCTATGTGATTGAACTTTAAACAAAATATTTGACCTTTATTTAACTATGCAAGTCAGTTAAAAACTTCTTCGGGATGTCCCTTCCACGGGACGGTTGAGCTAACGTAGGCTAATGCGATTAGTACATGGTTGTAAGTAACAAGAAAATTTCCCAGGACATAGACATATCTGATATTGGCAGAAAGCTTTCCAAGCACTTTCCAATTTACAGTAGCTATTACAGTGAAAGAACACCATGCTATTGTTTGAGGAGAGTGCACAATTTTGAACATGAAAAATTATTAATAAACAAATTAGGCACATTTGGGTTGTCTTGATACATTTTGAACAGAAATGCAATGGTTCATTGGATCAGTCCGGCATCAGCACATACACTGATGCCATCTCGTGGCCAAAATCTAAATTGGACCTGGGCTGGAATAATACATTATGTCCTGTCTCTTGCATTTCAAAGAGAATGGTACAAAAAAAATACATAAGAACGGTGTTACGTTCTGACCTTTATTTCCTTTGTTTTGTCGTTATTTAGTATGGTCAGGGCGTGAGTTGGGGTGGGCAGTCTATGTTTGTTTTTCTATGATTTTGGGATTTCTATGTTTCGGCCTAGTATGGTTCTCAATCAGAGGCAGGTGTCATTAGTTGTCTCTGATTGAGAATCATACTTAGGTAGCCTGGGTTTCACTGTTTGTTTGTGGGTGATTGTCTATGTTAGTTGCTGGTGTCAGCACAGTTCACAGCTTCACGGTCGTTATTCATTTATTGTTTTGTAGAGTTTGTATTCAGTGTTCAGTGCTTTCTTTAAATTAAAAAATCATCATGAACAGATACCACGCTGAATTTGTCCGCTCCTTACGACGACCGTGACAAACAGTTGTTTTTTTCTTTGTATTATATTTTACCAGATCTATATTGTACTACATTCCTTTCACATTTCCAGAAACGTCAAAGTGTTTCCTTTTAAATGGTACCAAGAATATGCATATCCTTGCTTCAGGGCCTGAGCTACAGGCAGTTAGATTTGGGCATGTCATTTTGAAAAAAAGGGGCTGATCCTTAAACACTGTAACCAATTGCACAGCCTTTTCTTTAGTTAAGATGCCCAAATAATCATCTATAGTTGAAGGAATATATGAGACAAGTTGAGCAAACACATCATTTTCAATTGACTGAATTTTTGACAACGTTTTCTCACGTTGGAGCTAAGCGGTAACACTTTGACTAAGAAGTTGAATAAACTAAAAAAAAGACAGTGGAAACAGTTCTTTTTATTAAACAACTAGATGTTTTTTGCAGTTCAGATAATAAGTCAATAACAATCACAATAATAACAATAAGTATCACAATGCATAATAATAATAATAATAATAAAAATAACAATAATAATAAAAATAATAGGACCTACTAATAACAAGATAATTCACCAGCCTTTATTATATACAGTGTATATATAACATATTACAAAAACAAGCAGGCCAGTCTTTATCTTATAGCCTATTGAACAGCCCGGCATTATTCATTTGAATTATCTGGAAATTATAGTATTTTAAGACAATCATTATAGGTTATAATGCAATAAGCTATTGGAGCTTATAAAGGAAACCAAAGCCACAATGTCACCTGTTCAGTATGTATGCTGCTGGACGGTGACTGTGATCTCCGAGGTGTCCGCTTGGCCTCCTCGTCCCAATAAACAGTTTCCTAAACATCCCTGATGGCCAATCCGCTGCTCCCTGCACCTCTCATCCCGTTTCACCTCATGGCCCCCTGACCGCTGTTTATTATTTATTTCCGCTCTTCAAGTCTTCCTCATGAAAGGGGAACTCGTTTTGATTTACGGGCAGGTGCACCATACCCTCCATCACTTGACCCGCTGATGCTCAATTTGCAAGAGGCTCTTTTCACTGGTCTCCCGGGAGCGCCATCTGATCGAGACAAGCAGCACGGAATCTTTTTCCAAGATGGTGCGGGGTCACGGAGGAGGCTGGAGGAACGGGTGGGAGAGGAAGCGCTGTCAGAGAGCCGCTTTGTAGTTCTCTTTGTTGCAGGTGCTCTGCCACTCATTGTTAAACTCGCTGCTCTCTCCGCTCAATATTACTATAGCTATAGCTAGGCCAATAGGAAACAGGATCGGAGCTGCTCTCTCTGCTCAATATTACTATAGCTATAGCTAGGCCTATAGGAAACAGGACTGGAGCTGCTCTCTCCGCTCAATATTACTATAGCTATAGCAACAGGACTGGAGCTGCTCTCTCCGCTCAATATTACTATAGCTATAGCTAGGCCAATAGGAAACAGGATCGGAGCTGCTCTCTCCGCTCAATATTACTATAGCTATAGCTAGGCCAATAGGAAACAGGATCGGAGCTGCTCTCTCTGCTCAATATTACTATAGCTATAGCTAGGCCAATAGGAAACAGGATCGGAGCTGCTCTCTCTGCTCAATATTACTATAGCTATAGCTAGGCCTATAGGAAACAGGACTGGAGCTGCTCTCTCCGCTCAATATTACTATAGCTATAGCTAGGCCAATAGGAAACAGGATCGGAGCTGCTCTCTCCGCTCAATATTACTACCAACCTGATATCTGGTAGCCCACGACCAAAGGGCCAGAGTTATAGTTAGGATCTATAGGGAGGATATAACTAGACCAGGGCCAGAGTTATAGTTAGGATCTATAGGGAGGATATAACTAGACCAGAGTTATAGTTAGGATCTATAGGGAGGATATAACTAGACCAGGACCAGAGTTATAGTTAGGATCTATAGGGAGGATATAACTAGACCAGAGCTATAGTTAGGATCTATAGGGAGGATATAACTAGACCAGAGTTATAGTTAGGATCTATAGGGAGGATATAACTAGACCAATATTTTTTATAGGTAGTGTATTTGTACTAGGTAGAGATAGGGAGGTAAAACATTTTTTATAGGTAGTGTATTTGTACTAGGTAGAGATGGTAAAACAATAATGTAGTTCAAGGTAGAGAGAGTAGCACTATAATGTAGGACTATGTAGAGATAGTACTATTATAGTAGGACTAGGTGGAGATAGTACTATTATAGTAGGACTAGGTAGAGATAGTACTATTATAGTAGGACTAGGTAGAGATAGGACTATTATAGTAGGACTAGGTGGAGATAGTACTATTATAGTAGGACTAGGTGGAGATAGTACTATTATAGTAGGACTAGGTAGAGATAGTACTATTATAGTATGACAAGGTGGAGATAGTACTATTATAGTAGGACTAGGTGGAGATAGGACTATTATAGTTGGACTAGGTGGAGATAGTACTATTATAGTAGGACTAGCTAGAGATAGGACTATTATAGTAGGACTAGGTGGAAATAGTACTATTATATTAGGACTAGGTAGAGATAGTACTATTATAGTATGACTAGGTAGAGATAGGACTATTATAGTAGGACTAGTTGGAGATACTACTATTATAGTAGGACTAGGTAGAGATAGTACTATTATAGTATGACTAGCTAGAGATAGGACTAGGACTAGGAGATAGTACTATTATAGTAGCACTAGGTGGAGATAGTACTATTATAGAAGGACTAGGTGGAGATAGTACTATTATAGTATGACTAGATAGAGATAGTACTATTATAGTATGACTAGATAGAGATAGGACTATTATAGTATGACTAGATAGGGATAGGACTATTATAGTATGACTAGATAGGGATAGGACTATTATAGTATGAGTATAGACGTAGGGCTATTATAGTAGGACTAGGTGGAGATTGTACTATTATAGAAGGACTAGGTAGAGATAGGACTATTATAGTATGACTAGATAGAGATAGGACTATTATAGTATGACTAGATAGAGATAGGACTATTATAGTATGAGTATAGAGGTAGGGCTATTATAGTAGGACTAGGTGGAGATAGTACTATTATAGTAGGACTAGGTGGAGATAGTACTATTATAGAAGGACTAGGTAGAGATAGGACTATTATAGTAGGACTAGGTAGAGATAGTACTATTATAGTATGACTAGATAGGGATAGGACTATTATAGTATGAGTATAGAGGTAGGGCTATCATAGTAGGACTAGGTGGAGATAGTACTATTGTAGTAAGACTAGGTGGATATAGTACTATTATAGTAGGACAGGGTGGAGATAGTACTATTATATATAGTATGACTAGGTCGAGATAGAACTATTATAGTAGGACTAGTTGGAGATAGTACTATTATAGTAGGACTAGGTAGACATAGGACTATTATAGTAGGACTAGGTGGAGATAGTGCTATTATAGAAGGACTAGGTGGAGATAGTACAGGGACAGGGTGGAGATAGTACTAGTATAGTAGGACTAGATAGAGATAGGACTATTATAGTATGACTAGATAGAGATAGGACTATTATAGTATGAGTATAGAGGTAGGGCTATTATAGTATGACTAGATAGAGATAGGACTATTATAGTATGAGTATAGAGGTAGGGCTATTATAGTAGGACTAGGTGGAGATTGTACTATTATATTAGGACTAGGTGGAGATAGTACTATTATAGTAGGACTAGGGAGATAGTACTATTATAGTAGGACAGGGTGGAGATAGTGACTAGGTGGAGAGATAGGTACTATTATAGTATGACTAGGTAGGGACATAGGACTATTATAGTAGGACTAGGTAGAGATAGGACTATTATAGTATAGAGGACTAGATAGGACTATTAGTAGTATGTAGGGCTATTATAGTAGGACTAGGTAGAGATAGGACTACTATAGTATAGACTATTATAGGTAGAGGCTATTATAGTAGGACTTGGTAGAGATAGAGATAGGAATATTATAGTATGAGTATAGAGGTAAAGCTATTATAGTAGGACTAGGTAGAGATAGGACTATTATAGTATGACTAGATAGGACTATTATAGTATGAGTATAGAGGTAGGGCTATTATAGTATGACTAGAATGGGATAGGACTATTATAGTGTGACTAGATAGAGATAGGACTATTATAGTATGACTAGATAGGGATAGGACTATTATAGCATGAGTATAGAGGTAGGGCTATTATACTAGGACGAGGTAGATGAAATCAATCAATCACATTTATTTCTAAAGCCATTTTTACATCAGCAGATGTCGCAAAGCGCTATACAGAAACCCAGCCTAAAACCCCAAACAGCAAGCAATGCAGGTGTTGAAGCACAGTGGCTAGGACAAACTCCCTAGAAAGGCAGGAACCTAGGAAGAAACCTAGAGAGGAACCAGGCTCTGAGGGGTGACATCTTCTGGCTGTGCTGGGTGGAGATTATAACAGAACATGGCCATTTAAGGCTATATTGGTCTTCAAGATGTTCAAACGTTCATAGATGACCAGCAGGGTCAAATAATAATCACAGTGGTTGTAGAGGTTGCAACAGGTTAGTCACAGACGTGGTCTTCCTGTCCGGTTGAAACTGGAGCAGCAGCACGACCAGGTGGACTGGGGACAGCCAGGAGTCAACAGGCCAGGTAGTAATGAGGCATGGTCCTAGGGCTCAGGTCCTCCGGGAGGGAAGGGAGAGAGGGAGAATTAGAAGGAGCATACTTAAATTCACACAGGACTCCAGATAAGACAGGAGAATATAACGGACTGACCGTAGCCCCCCAGCACATAGACTATTGCAGCATAGATACTGGAGACTGAGACGGGGACACTGTGGACACTGGACAGGGCCATCCAGACAGGATATAACCCCACCCACTTTTCCAAAGCACAGCCCCCACACCCCTAGAGGGATATCAACAGACCACCAATTTACTAGCCTGAGACAAGGCTGAGTATAGCCCACGAAGATCTCCTCCACCGCAGAAGCCCGAGGGGGTGCAACACCGGACAGGAAGACCACGTCTGTGACTCAACCCACTCAAGTGACGCACCCTTCATGGAGACGGCATGGAAGAGCACTAATAAACAAGCGACTCAACCCCTGTAGTTGGGTCACAGGCAGAAAATCCCAGTGGAGAGAGGGGAGCCGGCCGTTCGATGCTCCAGTGCCTTGCCATTCACCTTCGCACCCCTTGGCCAGACTACACTCAATCATAGGACCTACTGAAGTGATGAGTCCTTAGTAGACTTAAAGATCGAGACCGAGTCTGCGTCTCTCACATGGATAGGCAGATCATTCCATAAAAATGTAGCTCTGTAGGAGAAAGCCCTGCCTCCAGCTGTTTGCTTAGAAGTTCTAGGGACAATAAGGAGGCCTGGGGTTTGTGACTGTAGTGTACGTGTAGGTTGGTACGGCAGGACCAAATCAGAGAGATTGGTAGGAGCAAGCCCATGTAGTGCTTTGTAGGTTAGCAGTAAAACCTTGAAATCAGCCCAAGCCTTAACAGGAAACCAGTGTAGAGAGACTAGCACTGGAAGAATATGATCCTCATTATGAGACCCACCTGGACTCCATCACTTCACTGATTACCTCCCCGATATCCATGTTCATTATATTATTAAACTCACCACCTGCCCTGCTTCTCGACTCCCAGCGTCTCCGTTACAGCATACTGCCTCGAAAAATGGAAGCAGCAGGAAATCAGGACATCTCCAGGCGGTCGATGAACAGGGATTCCTGCTTCGTCAACACCACGACCAGCTGACGCAACTCGGGACAGCAATGGAAGAGGTTCTTAGCAGTCTTCAATGTCTCGAACATACCTGAGAGGCATTACCTTCAACTAGCGGAGGATACTCTGCCACCAGTCAACCCAGCACACCAGTCCATTCAACAGTCCGCCCAGGTCAGTGATACCCGTTTGTCACTCCTGGATAAATATGACGGAACCCCATCTAAATGCTGTGGCTTCCTACTCCAGCGTTCCCTCTATTTTGCACACACGATGGGAGCCCCCACCACCGAGAGGTCCAAGGTTGCCACGGTTGTTTCTCTGATGACTGGACAGGAGTTGGAGTGGGCTACAGCTGTCTGGGAGAGAGGTGAGGAGGATCTGGTTTCGTCTGAGGGGTTCATGGCTCTGTTCAGAGGTATCTTCGATCATCCACTGGGGGGCAGAGAGAGGGGTGAGTATCTATTCCAACTGGGCAGGATGACCAGACCGCTGGCGAGTATACGCTCACCTTCCAGACAGTAGCAGCATCCAGCGGATGCCGCTAAGATCCGGAACCATCACACATATTACCACACCACACCACCCTCACCGTGTAGTCCATTCATCAGGAAAACAGTCTCTTCTTCATCACTAGTGCACCAGCTCACAAGATCATCTTCGGCCTCCCATGGCTCCAACACCATAACCCCACCATCTCATGGTCGAGGATGAGAATCACCCGAATGGTCACTGGTCACCCGAATGGTCACTGGTCACCCGAATGGTCACTGGTCACCCGAATGGTCACTGGTCACCCGAATGCCGGAGGACCTGCTTTCCCGCTCCCTCTCGAGTCTCTCTCCGAAAACTATTGGTGGTCCACCGTGGCACAGGTCATTACTACATCAACTCCTGTTCTGTGTGTGCCCAAACTAAGTCCCTGCGGCACGCTCCAGCAGGGAAACTCCTTCCCCTTCCCGTGCCTCAGCGTCCCTGGTCTCATCTATCCATTGATTTTGTCACTGATCTCCCCTCCTCTGATTGTTTCACCACCATTTTGGTGGTTGTGGATAGATTTTCAAAATCCTGTTGTTTAATCCCTCTCTCTGGTCTCCCTACTGCTCTCCAGGTCACAGAGGCACTGTTCCAGCTGGTCTTCTGGCATTATGGTCTTCTGGAGGACATCGTCTCTGACCATGGCCCCCAATTCACATCACGGGTATGGAGAGCCTTTATGGAGAAGCTCGGGGTCATGGTCAGCCTCACTACCGGGTATAGGCCTCAGTCCAACGGGCAGGTGGAGAGGATGAACCATGAGCTGGGGAGG
This sequence comes from Oncorhynchus clarkii lewisi, assembly GCF_045791955.1. Lineage (NCBI taxonomy): Eukaryota > Metazoa > Chordata > Actinopteri > Salmoniformes > Salmonidae > Oncorhynchus > Oncorhynchus clarkii. The sequence continues at coordinate 48,078,437 of NC_092176.1, read as the reverse complement.
ACCAGCAGGGAAAGTGGGCCTGATTCCTTCCCGGGGTGGAGTACGCCCAGAATACGCCCAGAATTCATTAAGTCACTCCTCCACTGGGCTGAATCTTTCCAGTGTCTTCTAGGTAATCAGTCGGCCCTGGCTCCGTGGACCCCGGGCCAGAACGAAGCTCCAGTGGTGGATGGGTTCAGGCGCGCAGAAGTGTGGAGCGATGTCCATGTGAGACTCCAGCACTCCGTCCACTGTGTTCCATTCTGGTGATCGCGTCTGGCTCTCCACCAGGAACCTCCCACTCCGCCTACCTGTCCCACTCCTCTGCCTGTCCCCGGTTTGTGGGGCCGTTCAAGGTTCTCCGGAGGGTCAACGAGGTGACGTATAGAGTACAGTTCCCTGGTGACTACCGTATCTCACCTTCCTTTCATGTCTCTCTTCCCAGGCCGGTGGTTCCTGGTCCCCTGGCTGAGGCTGTGCCCCATTTATAATTTTTTTATTTCACCTTATTTAACCAGGTAGGCAAGTTGAGAACAAGTTCTCATTTACAACTGCGACCTGGCCAAGATAAAGCATAGCAGTGTGAACAGACAACAACACAGAGTTACACATGGAGTAAACAATTAACAAGTCAATAACACAGTAGGAAACAAAGAAAAAAAAGAGTCAATATACATTGTGTGCAAAAGGCATGAGGAGGTAGGCGAATAATTACAATTTACAACACTCCTTAACAGTGGAGTGATAAATGATCAGATGGTCATATGCAGGTAGAGATACTGGTGTGCAAAAGAGCAGAAAAGTAAATAAATAAAAACAGTGTGGGGATGAGGTAGGTAAATTGGGTGGGCTATTTACCGATGGACAATGTACAGCTGCAGCGATCGGTTAGCTGCTCAGATAGCAGATGTTTAAAGTTGGTGAGGGAGATAAAAGTTCCAGCAGAGAACTGGAAGGAAAGGCGGCCAAATTAGGTGTTGGCTTTAGGGATGACACCTGCTGGAGCGCGTGCGTGTTGCCATCATGACCAGTGAACTGAGATAAGGCGGAGCTTTACCTAGCATGGACTTGTAAATTACCTTTTAATGGCATCAGACCGAGGCTCTGCATCTGTCCTCGTGCTCCTAGACCTTAGTGCTGCTTTTGATACCATCGATCACCACATTCTTTTGGAGAGATTGGAAACCCAAATTGGTCTACAGAGACAAGTTTTGGCGTGGTTTAGATCTTATCTGTCGGAAAAATATCAGTTTGTCTCTGTGAATGGTTTGTCCTCTGACAAATCAACTGTAAATTTCGGTGTTCCTCAAGGTTCCGTTTTAGGACCACTATTGTTTTCACTATATATTTTACCTCTTGGGGATGTCAATCGAAAACATAATGTTAACTTTCACTGCTATGCGGATGACACACAGCTGTACATTTCAATGAAATATGGTAAAGCCCCAAAATTGCCCTCGCTAGAAGCATGTGTTTCAGACATAAGGAAGTGGATGGCTGCAAACGTTCTACTTTTAAACTCGGACAAAACAGAGATGCTTGTTCTAGGTCTCAAGAAACAAAGAGATCTTCTGTTGAATCTGACAATTAATCTTAATGGTTGTACAGTCGTCTCAAATAAAACTGTGAAGGACCTCGGCGTTACTCTGGACCCTGATCTCTCTTTTGAAGAACATTAAAGACCATTTCAAGGACAGCTTTTTTCCATCTACGTAACATTGCAAAAATCAGAAACTTTCTGTCCAAAAATGATGGAGAAAAATTCATCCATGCTTTTGTCACTTCTAGGTTAGACTACTGCAATGCCCTACTTTCCGGCTACCCGGATAAAGCACTAAATAAACTTCAGTTAGTGCTAAATACGGCTGCTAGAATCCTGACTAGAACCAAAAAATGTGATCATATTACTACAGTGCTAGCCTCCCTACACTGGCTTCCTGTCAAGGCAATGGCTGATTTCAAGGTTTTACTGCTAACCTACACAGCATTCCATGGGCTTGCTCCTACCTATCTCTCTGATTTGGTCCTGCCGTACATACCTACACGTATGCTACGGTCACAAGACGCAGGCCTCCTAATTGTCCCTAGAATTTCTAAGCAAACAGCTGGAGGCAGGGCTTTCTCCTATAGAGCTCAATTTTTATGGAATGGTCTGCCTACCCATGTAAGAGATGCAAACTCGGTCTCATCTCTTCAGTGGGTCATATGATTGAGTGTAGTCTCGCCCAGGAGTGGGAAGGTGAACAGAAAGGCTCTGGAGCAACGAACCGCCCTTGCTGTCTCTGCCTGGCTGGTTCCCCTCTTTCCACTGGGAGTGGGTGTGGGGGCTGTGCTTTGGCAAAGTGGGTGGGGTTATATCCTTCCTGTTTGGCCACAGTCCACAGTGTCTCCTGACCCCTCCTGTCTCAGCCTCCAGTATCTATGCTGCAGTAGTTTATGTGTCGGGGGGCTAGGGTCAGTTTGTTATATCTGGAGTACTTCTCCTGTCCTATTCGGTGTCCTGTGTGAATTTAAGTGTCCTCTCTCTAATTCTCTCTTTCTCTCTTTCTTTCTCTCTCTTGGAGGACCTGAGCCCTAGGACCATGCCTCAGGACTACCTGACATGATGACTCCTTGCTGTCCCCAGTCCACCTGGCAGTGCTGCTGCTCCAGTTTCAACTGTTCTGCCTTATTATTATTTGACCCTGCTGGTCCTTTATGAACATTTGAACATCTTGGCCATGTTCTGTTATAATCTCCACCCGGCACAGCCAGAAGAGGACTGGCCACCCCACATAGCCTGGTTCCTCTCTAGGTTTCTTCCTAGGTTTTGGCCTTTCTAGGGAGTTTTTCCTAGCCACCGTGCTTCTACACCTGCATTGCTTGCTGTTTGGGGTTTTAGGCTGGGTTTCTGTACAGCACTTTGAGATATCAGCTGATGTACGAAGGGCTATATAAATACATTTGATTTGATTGATGACCTGGAGCCAGTGGGTCTGGCGACCAATATGTAGCTAGGACCAGCCGACGAGAGCATACAGGTCGCAGTGGTGGGTGGTATAAGGTGCTTTAGTAACAAAACGGATGGCACTGTGATAAACTGCATCCAGTTTGCTGAGTAAAGTATTGGAAGCTATTTTGTAGATGACATTGCCGAAGTCGAGGATCGGTAGGATAGTCAGTTTTACTAGGGTAAGTTTGGCAGCGTGAGTGAAGGAGGCTTTGTTGCAGAATAGAATAGACTCTAGATTTGATTTTAGATTGGAGATGTTTGATATGAGTCTGGAAGGAGAGTGTACAGTCTTGCAAGATACCTAGGTACTTATAGATGTCCACATATTCTAGGTCGGAACCATCCAGGGTGGTGATGCTAGTCGGGGGTGCGGGTGCAGGCAGTGAACGGTTGAAAAGCATGCCTTTGGTTTTACTAGCGTTTAAGAGCCGTTGGAGGCCACGGAAGGAGTGTTGTATGTCATTGAAGCTCATTTGGAGGTTAGATAGCACAGTGTCCAAGGTAGGGCCAGAAGTATACAGAATGGTGTCGTCTGCATAGAGGTGGATCAGGGAATCGCCCGCAACAAGAGCAACATCATTGATATATACAGAGAAAAGAGTCGGTCCGAGAATTGAACCCTGTGGCACCCCCATAGAGACTGCCAGAGGACCGGACAACATGCCATCCGATTTGACACACTGAACTCTGTCTGCAAAGTAGTTGGTGAATCATAACAGTCCACCACCTCCCCTGGACGTCAAGAGTGGTCCCGACAATGCCATCAGATACCTACTGGGCTCCCGATGTCGTGGGGGTCGGCTCCAGTACCTGGTGGACTGGGAGGTGTACGGTCCAGAGAAGCGGTGTTGGGTTCCGGTGGAGGACATTCTGGATCAACATCAAACATTATTTCCACCTTCTCCGTCCAGACTGGCCCTCTCATCGCCCTCGCCGGCGTCGTCCTGCGGCTGTAGCCACATGTCGGGGTTGGTACTAACACCACCATGTTAAGTTTTGCTCAGCCTAGATCAAGGCATAGACACGGTTTCAATGGGAATAGCTGAGCTGACTACACAGACTGCTAGTGGCAGACTCCACTAAGCTGACAAGCTGGCCTGCTAGCTATAGTTATAGTTATAGCCCTGTCTATGTTAATAGATAAGATGAGAGCACCCTTCCAGCTAGGATGGAGTCCGTCACTCCTCAGCAGGCCAGGCTTAGTCCTATTTTTGGATGAGTCCCAGAAATTGGGCCAATTATCTACAAATTCTATATTTTGGGAGGGGCAGAAAACAGTTTTCAACCAACGATTGAGTTGTGAGAACGGTTTGTCCTACAAACTATTATGTCCACTCTATTGAAAGCTGAGACTCTCACGAACACGCTGGTGTTCTCTGTTTTGCTCCTCACAAGACTCATCTGAAGGTCCCCGGTACCATTTTAAAAAATGTATGGAAGTATATATGAAGATAGTTTGGACAGGACTAAGACTCCCAGTTTAGACAGGACTAAGACTCCCAGTTTAGACAGGACTAAGACTCCCAGTTTAGACAGGACTAAGACTCCCAGTTTAGACAGGACTAAGACTCCCAGTTTAAACATAACTAAGACTCCCAGTTTAGACAGGACTAAGACTCCCAGTTTAGACAGGACTAAAACTCCCAGTTTAGACAGGACTAAAACTCCCAGTTTAAACAGAACTAAGACTCCCAGTTTAAGTTTTAGGATGATGTTAAGACTCTTTAATTCTTCATTATTTAACTCGGCAAGTCAGTTTAGAACAAATTATTATTTACAATAACAGCCTACACCGGCCAAACCTGGACGGCGCTGGGCCAATTGTGCGCCGCCCTATGTGACTCCCAATCACAGCCGGTTGTGATACAGCTTGGATACATTGCCCAGACAAACTCTGAGCCAGGAGTAAAATATACTCATAAAAGTTTATTTCCGCTGGTAATCACGTCAGTTTGAGGTACCGCAAAGGAAAAATAGTGATGACAATCATTGACATGGTTGCAAATGATGAGACATCGCCAGCTGTGCATGCTTCAGACCACAGGAATGTGACTGTCAAATGTTGCGTTGGTAAAATGATTGAAATAAACATCATGAGGTCTCGTAAATATCTGAAGACGAGTTGTGACTGTTATGACTAAAGAGGCTTAATGTATAGCTTTTATTTTGACCCATGAGACTCTGAGACGGGCCCAGGTCAGGTAATTGTTCACAAGGATCTGAACCCAACCCTCAGTATCTGTTCTCACTGCCGAGTTGTTCACCAGGATCTGAATCCAACCCTCAGTATCTAGTCTCACTGCCGAGTTGTTCACCAGGATCTGAACCCGACCCTCAGTATCTGGTCTCACTGCCGAGTTGTTCACCAGGATCAGATCCCAACCCTCAGTATCTGTTCTCACTGCCGAGTTGTTCACCAGGATCTGAACCCAACCCTCAGTGTGTTATCACTGCCCAAATGAATAGTAGCGTCGTGTACTGTATGATGCCCTCAGCAAGTCTGGACAGCTCTGATCCACTGATAACAGCAGTCATTCTCTACACTATGAGTTTTATTTTATATTTAATTAAAAAATGAATAAAAATGTAAGGGTTGGATCAGCTAAATATTGCGGAAAGAATATTGGTTCCATCAATGTAATTGTCTGCATCATTTCCAATCCCCCATATATTTTTTGGGTAAATATATATATCCATACACACATGCATACATGTACACATATATACATACACATACCTATATAGACATACATACTTTTTAAAAAGAATATACCTTTATTATTATTCCCCGCAAACCCTACGATCCCCCAATTGGAGTAAACTAATAAACACTTAGGCTTCTACCTTCAATTTATACATCCTAATACACATTTTACAGACACAGTCTATTTTACAATAGTTCTCTCTTGTTTGTTTTTAGTCCTTCCTCTATTTCTGATGTCCATCCAGTTTGATTTCTATTTGTAACTGTGCTATTTCACAACAGTTCTGAAAATATATACATTTTACAGACCCCGTATGTTCTACATGTTTTATCTTGTTATTAGTCCCAACCTTCAGCTCCATTCATCCTCTCCCATCTATCTCTCAACACCATCCAGTCCCACCCTTCACCTCCATTCAACCCCTCCCATCTATCTCTCAACATCATCCAGTCCCACCCTTCAGCTCCATTCAACCCCTCCCATCTATCTCTCAACATCATCCAGTCCCACCCTTCACCTCCATTCAACCCCTCCCATCTATCTCTCAACATCATCCAGTCCCACCCTTCAGCTCACCTCCATTCAACCTCTCCCATCTATCTCTCAACATCATCCAGTCCCACCCTTCAGCTCCATTCAACCCCTCCCATCTATCTCTCAACATCATCCAGTCCCACCCTTCAGCTCCATTCAACCCCTCCCATCTATCTCTCAACATCATCCAGTCCCACCCTTCAGCTCCATTCAACCCCTCCCATCTATCTCTCAACATCATCCAGTCCCACCCTTCAGCTCCATTCAACCCCTCCCATCTATCTCTCAACATCATCCAGTCCCACCCTTCAGCTCCATTCAACCCCTCCCATCTATCTCTCAACATCATCCAGTCCCACCCTTCAGCTCCATTCAACCCCTCCCATCTATCTCTCAACATCATCCAGTCCCACCCTTCAGCTCCATTCAACCCCTCCCATCTATCTCTCAACATCATCCAGTCCCACCCTTCAGCTCCATTCAACCCCTCCCATCTATCTCTCAACACCATCCAGTCCCACCCTTCACCTCCATTCAACCTCTCCCATCTATCTCTCAACATCATCCAGTCCCACCCTTCAGCTCCATTCAACCCCTCCCATCTATCTCTCAACATCATCCAGTCCCACCCTTCAGCTCCATTCAACCTCTCCCATCTATCTCTCAACATCATCCAGTCCCACCCTTCAGCTCCATTCAACCTCTCCCATCTATCTCTCAACATCATCCAGTCCCACCCTTCAGCTCCATTCAACCCCTCCCATCTATCTCTCAACATCATCCAGTCCCACCCTTCAGCTCCATTCAACCTCTCCCATCTATCTCTCAACATCATCCAGTCCCACCCTTCAGCTCCATTCAACCCCTCCCATCTATCTCTCAACATCATCCATTTTGGATATTTTTGTATAGTAATTTATATTGAAAAATGTGAAGTTTTGAATCCGGCGTTGTTTTGTGTATCAATTCATAAACCATGTGCCATGGAATGGGTACATCAACAATCTCTTCCCAACTATTTTGCAATTTATATGGTACAGCTGTCAGTTTTTTGGTCCTTAAATGAAATTGGTATATGTTTTTATTCATCACACTTTTCTTTAACCATTTATGTTCTTTAAAACAGGGCCGACAGACAAGTTCCTTACTTTTTTCCCCTTCTACTTGCCTCTTCCATTTTTGTGGTAATGCTGCAATTAGTTAGTTGTAATTTTGGGTAGAGCAGACATTTCCATATGTCTGTGTTAGCTGCATGTGTGACAACTCCACCAGTCCTATTTATCATATCATTCACAAAAATTATACCTTTTTTAAAATTTCTTCGAAAAATACAGTTTTTTTTTAATCAATAAGTATATTTCAATTTAACCACAATATTTGTTGTATTATTTGTTCTGTCTTTTCAGGTGGATTAAACTGAAATTGCAACCAACTTTCTAAGGCTTGTTTAAAAACTAAAGATATTTTGGAGATGATTTCCTTTTCCAACAACTGAAAGTGGGCCGGTGTAATCTGAATAAAGGGGAAAAGGCCATTCTTGAATATAGGATGAGACATTCCTACCAATTCACTAGAGAACCAGTTTGGATTTAAGTATAACTTTTGTATGACTGATGCCTTTTGTGAGAGGTCTAATGCTTTAATATTTCATAATTTCTGCCCTCTGAAATTAATATTCGTTATATAAGTAGGCCCTTTTAATCTTATCTGGTTTGCCGTTACAAATAAAATTAAATATTTTATGTTCATATAATTTAAAAAGCAGGTCACTAGCTGTAGACAAAACCATAAGCAAATAGGTAAACTGTGATATCACTAAAGAGTTAATCAGGGTGATTTTTCCACAAATACACAGGTATTTTCCTTTCCATGGTAGCCAGATCTTATCTATTTTTGCTAACTTTCTATAAACATTTATTGGAGAGACTCTAATTGTGGTTTTAAAAGAAAACATGAATCATCAGGGTAAAATGACACCTTAGTTTTAAAGCCACGGATTTCTAATCCCTTAATATTATTGGTTGATCTAATCTTAACAGCTAACATTTCGATGGCAATAATAAATAGACATGCCGATAGTGGACAACCTTATTTTACTCCTCTAGAGAGTTTAAAACATTCAGAGATGTAGCCATTATTTATTATTAAACACCTAGGGTAACTATACATAATTTAAACCCATTTTATAAGAGATTCCCCAAAATTGAAATATTCTAGGGATTTATATATAGACTCCAATAGTACTTTATCAAAAGCCTTTTCAAAATCAGCTATGAACAACAGGCCTGGTGTACCCCGATATTTAGGATATTTACACTATGAGGTTTAACCCTAACCCTGACCCTCTACACTATCCTGTCTAACCCTAACCCTCTACACTATCCAGACTAACCATAGCCCTCTACACTATCCTGTATAACCCTAACCCTCCTCAATATCCTTTCTAACCCTAACCCTTTACACAATTCTATCTAACCCCGACCCTCTACACTATCCTGTCTAACCCTAACCCTCTACACTATCCTTTCTAACCCTAACCCTCTACACTATCCTTTCTAACCCTAACCCTCTACACTATCCTTTCTAACCCTAACCCTCTACACTATCCAGACTAACCATAGCCCTCTACACTATCCTGTCTAACGCTAACCCTTTACACTATCCTGTCTAACCCTAACCCTCTACACTATCCTGTCTAACCCTCTACACGATCCTATCTAACCCTAACCCTCTACACTATCCTGTCTAACCCTCTACACTATCCTGTCTAACCCTCACCCTTTACACTATCCTGTCTAACGCTAACCCTTTACACTATCCTGTCTAACCCTAACCCTCTACACGATGCTATCTAACCCTAACCATCTACACTATC